>NW_019385160.1:238126-271617 GCF_000671375.1 Centruroides sculpturatus | reverse complement strand
CCCCCCATAATAAAAGAGATTCCATTTTTAAAATTTTACATAGATATCTTATTTCTCTTTCTGAATCCCAAAATATTAAAATTATCTTATGATGAGACTTCAATATGCGTAACATCTCTTGGAATTCTAATGGCCCATATTATTCCTCCCTTGACCCGACTGAACAATTTTTCCTTAATGAAATTTTCTATTTTTTCCAACTTAAACAGGTAATCCTTTTTCCATCTCGTATTAATTAATAATTTTCTTGATCTTGCTTTTACTTATAATTGTGTTGTATCTACCAGTTACGCTCAGGGGTTCAAATCTGACCATAATGCAAAATGTTTAGATGTCTTATTAAATACCAATAAACAGCAATCTGCCAAATACATTAGTATTCCATTAATATGTAAATTTTCGACTATAAATTCGTATCTTCTATTATCAGGACTTATTATACTGGTTTTACAGATAATATTACAAAGATTAACAGAAAACAATTTTTATTTTATTTCGTATACCTGCTTTCTCCATGTTTCCTGTTCTTTGCATTCTCTGTTTCGCCAGAATTTCGGCTAAATATATTATTAAAAATTTTCTTATTTTCTCTGACATTTTTTATTCTTATTGACATTCTTATTTTCTCTGAAATTTTCTTTTTTCTTATTAATATTTACATATTAATAAGAAAAAAGGACATTGAGGCAATTTAATTAAACAATTTTTTAATAATATATTTAGCTGAAATTCTGGCGAAACAGAGAATGCAAAGAACAGGAAACTTGGAGAAAGCAGGTATACGAAATAAAATAAAAATTGTTTTCTGTTAATCTTTGTAATATTATCTGTAAAACCAGTATAATAAGTCCTGATAATAGAAGATACGAATTTATAGTCGAAAATTTACATATTAATAAGAAAAGAAAAAAGGACATTGAGGCAATTTAATTTTTCTTTTCTTGTTTGATGCAGAAGAATTAGTTCTACTTCGTTTGGATGACATAGTAGAATCTCTCAAGTCTCCGTAGATATAACAAACACAGAAATAGCTACAATTTATTTTGTGTTATTTATGTGTGGATTCCGCGCGACACATCCGAACATGTAAGCTGAACAATAGTGTGGGGGGAGTGAGTAATCAAGGGTTGCGTGGTGCTCAAACAAAAGACAAATCGACAAGATTTGAAAATCGCGTAAGTCGGGGTAGCGTAAGTCGAGGTATTACTGTAATCAAAATATGAATCCAAAAGTATGTGGATTGATGCACTGTCAAAGCTACCAAGAGTTGCCATAATATTGTCAATATTTTTTAGTAAAAAGTGTCAACTCTGAAGAAAAGCATCATCAGAACCAATTTATATCTATATAAAAACTATTAAATTAAACAAAGCAACATTAATCATGTCACTTATTTAGTTTCTCACTTTATCATTAATCATGTCACTTAATATTAACCTTATTTAGTTTCTCACTGATTTCAAGTTTGAAAGTTCTTAATTCAATGAGTTGTTAACCACTCTGCAGTGATTGATGGATATACCTGTCAAGGGCAATCATGTGGCACTGGAGAATGACATCGATATCCGCAAAAAATTACCGTGAAAAAAAATTCACATAAAAAAGAATTATGAGCAATAAAAAAAATTTTTTTTTCTTTACTAGACGTAACTGTTTAAAAAATTTTTTCTGAAATGGAAACGAGACAAATGCTTGGAAAAATTCTTAAAAAATTTCCCACATTTATTCTCCACTACATCGTGATAGTGCCATATCTGACTAACCCTCTCTACAAAGGTTAATCTATTAAAAAGAGAAGTGAAATGAATATAGTTTAAATGTACAAAGAGAACTTTTCAAGAAAGTATTGTATAAAAGTAAATTTAATGTTGATGGGCTTTGGAAATATTATCTGGTACAAAAAATATATGTTATAAGCATCAACTAAATTGTTTTTATCTATATATATAATCAAGATGAGTTGATGATAATAATAATAAGTGCAGAGCCCAAACAGTTAGGAGTTGAAAGTTGAAATTCGGTACACAGTTAATGTACATTCTCATCACATACCCTAAGAAGGGATTTTTTGAACTTCCCTCCAGGGCGAAGTACAGAGTTAAAGATTACCTGAGAGAACTCAGCTTCTACTGTACTATTTTAGATGCCTTTTTTGCAGAAAATCTAACATATTTTCAGATCCTTCTAAAAATTCTCAATGATATTTAGTGTTCTGTCGTATTCAAAGTTGACACGGGGAGTGCATGCGCATAAGTTCACTATGTTTGAACTCTGTCTTAATGTTGAATCATCCATAAGTATAAAATTGAACTTATTTTCGGAATTAAGTAATCCTGAAGAACTCGAAAAGGGTTATGAAAACGTTTATTATTCATCACTTAGTGGTACTACACACCAGTTAGTGGTTGCAGTGAGTCTTAATTATCGTTATTCTGGTGTAGTAAGTGGATAACTAAAAATTCTCTAATTAGTCTTATAAGAGAGGGGATCTAATTCTTACACCCAATAAAAACAAGTAAGATTGGATCTAATCTTTGCTATCGTTACTTTTTGCCCGAGCAATGCTGGGCTCATAGTGTAAAGTTGATTATTTGTCATTTTTTATTTTAAAATAATTTAAATACTGTGCATGAAATGCAGTTTGTTTCTATACCGCAATTACAATATTTAAAATATTTTTAACTAGTTTAATGTGAATAAATCTTAATTTTTTCATGCACTTCTTTTGTTGCAGATTGAAGAGCAATCTAGAGGAAAGAGATTTGAAGAAGAGATCAGAGCCGAACAAGAAGAAAAACGTAAACAAGAGGAGGAGAGAAGGCAACGTAAAGAAGCTTTTAAACACAAGGCACGATTTTTCGAGCAGGCTGCGGCATCTTGAATGTTTGTTGTTCCATTCTTTTTCCTTTTAGATGTGTATAAATGCCATTCGGAGTCGAAACTTATGCCGAATAATTCTTTCACAGTAGTTGTTAAATGTTAATTCTTAATTGAGAGTTTAATTGCTTGTTGAACAATTTACAGTCTTTAAGCCATATCGATTAATTTTTACATTTAAAATGAATAGTCCAGAAGGCATATCATCTTGCATGCAATGAAAGTATTAATGTTTGTCGTCACAGAGTCTATTAATTATTACTAGAAACAAAATTTTACGGTGTCAGTTATTTGATGTAAAGTAATATACTTGATGAAATGCAGTTAAGTTGTACAAGGTTGAGCGTTGAATTCCGTATTTGTGCCTTCCAGGCTTTGAATTTTATCCCGTCGAAATATCTCGTCCATGGAAACTGCCCAAGAATTGTCCTTAAGCAATAATTTGTTTATCTTTAATGAAAAAAAAAATGTAAAAATCTTCCATTTAGTAATTTTTATATATGTACAAATATTTCTATAATTATATATTATTTACACGAAGTACTTTATTTTCATTTTTTTTATATATATTCTGTACAGTACATTGTTGTTAGAGTATCTAATATTTGTGTATAGTGAAAATGCAGTATTTTTAAAATAATTTTTACACATTGACTTTAATACATTGACTTTAGATGATGACAAATTTGCTTGTCGCTAGTTAATGATTAAATTTTTGTATACACTTCTATGTTTTGTATTTGATATGTACACTTCTATATACAACATAATTCTATTAAAAAAAGTTTAACATTTCTATATTACAATAGTTAATGTATTAGAGGACAAATAAAAAATACATGTTGTACTTTTATAAAGACTCCAATTATTCAAATAAGGCACTTCTACTACTGCTAAGTAATAAAGAATTAAATCTACAAAACAATTTACAAAATAGCTGTGTAATGGGTAATGAAAAGCTTAGAAATAAGAATAAATTTTGTGAATTAATACAGAGTAAATAATGGTGACTAGATGGAATGCACAATTTTAACAAGTGAGATTGACTAAAACTTTAAGAACTACAAAAAAACTAAAGGCCAGTTTGCATCAAAAACTGGCAAACAAATTGAATGACATTTACAAAAATGTAGTAAGAACTGTACATTTCCTTATATATACAATGAGCATTTAATTTTTATACATAATTACATTCTGAAAATATCTAAATAGCTGCCAGTTTTTAATATTGTTCCTCTTCCTCTTCGCAGATCTGAATGGTAGGAACTTGATAGGGGTAATTAGCGAGTAGATAGACAACTGCTTCATAGACAGTCATCATGATTGCAGTATTTGGAATCTGACGTACTAACTGTGTTCCCAATCCTCTGTACAGGCCTTGGTATCCTTCCTCTTTAAAAACCAGAAATAATGTTTGAAAAAAGGAAATATATTTAGTTCCTTCTTGCCTTAATCTTGTTCTAACTACCTCTGGAAAATAAATAAATATGATTTATCAATCAGAATTTCATATCTTCAAAAAATTATAACTCATTTATATTAACCTAATAAAGCTAAAGTAAACTTTACTAAAATTTAAAACTGGCAAGATGAACTATGAATCCAATAAATGCTCAATCTGAATGTGGATACATGCCTGAAACTATAAGCTATTGTATGTCAGCATTCTTCAAAGCTAGTAAATTCAAGGTTTTAACCTGATGCTACTCGTGGTTGGATCTGTAACAATGTTACTCAAGGAATGGAGTGAGCACCGCACTCACTCACTCCATTTTCATATTCTTAATTCTGTCTTGAGAAATTTTACTTAGATGAATTTTCTGTTTCTATATTGAAATCTGATCAGATTGATGATGATTTCAGATTAAGTTCAACAAAAACAAATACGATATTATAATTTCTATTCAATTCTGAATCTGTTTAGTCTGAATTTTTAAAATGGCATTGTTTGCAGATTGCTATTATGTGGTATCTGCTGATCGGTACAGTAGGCTACATGTTAACACTTAGATGCTATTTTCCTATTCTTTTTTTGGGCAATATGCACACTTTCCTCTTCATACTGATGTTGCCTGTGGTGGATCTGATTACTTTCTTAAAGCTTTCAGGATTTTCATATGGAGATCCCCTCTCTTATTGTCTGTGAGGAAGGAGTCTACATTTTCTTCCTTAGACTCATCAAGCAATTTCAGAAACATTTCATCACAATTTATGATTGTGAAGTGATATTGTATATACATACTATTAGAATCATACCACTTTGAATGAATGCTACATTCTAATTTGTCCAACACAACCAAAACAATGACAGTATTGAAAGCATTAGCAATGACTATTATTTCCAATTCTGGTATCTTGTTGAAAGGGAAGGAAGGTAGACGAAAGTTTGGCCACAAAACTTCAAGAAGCCTGAGTTACAAGCATTTTAATACAAAAGGTGAGTGCAGTGCTCACCCTTGAGTAACAGCAGATAATTTACTATGATACTTCTATATTTTGAAGAGTATTATAAAGAATTATCTTACCTTATTCATCAAAATGTAAAACGACAAAGTTTTATTTCAAAACTCATACAAATATTTAATATTTAAATCATTAAAATACTATTTAAACATCTATTTATTTGTGATAATACAGATACAATTCTTTGCTTGTTTATATTAATAAAGATTTTGAAAAATAATTTTAACATTTTGAAATGAAAAAGGTGTTGCATGAAAATTAACAAGAGTGGAATTTATAAAAATTTAAAGATTAGAACTATACTATCTAAATTCCTACCAGTTCTCATTTAACAATAATTTAAATTATTACAAAAATACTTGAGTTTCAATTTTACTGTTTATAACAAATTCTATAAGATGGGAAATAAATTCTAGAAGTTATAAACATATTTCAATTAAACAAAATGACATGTATTATTATTAACTGAATTATATTTAGCCTTTGGTAAAATTAGTTTTATTATACATCATTTTACGAAATATTACAGTTTCAAAGGACCTATCAACAACGTTAAGTGAGGACTTGCTGCATTTAATATTTAAAATTCCTTAAAATTCATATTTACATCATCTGTTTATTATAATCACAAATCAGAATTAGTATGTGGTCAGAATGTATGTATAAGTTAAAGTATACTTATAAAACTTCACTTAACTATAACTGAAACTCATATATATATATATTTTACCTGAAGGTATTGTTATAAATCATAGTACTAAAGTCTGAAAATGTGCCATATTTACTAATTTTGTATTTTGCTATTAAACCACTATATTAATCAGTAATTTTAATGTTAAATATTTATTGTTTTACTGTTATTTTCTTAAGACAGTAGTATAAATTGTTTGCATTTCTTACTTTAGTTAAATGGATTAATTGCTAGAAATTATTGTAATAAAGATATAATAAAACAAAAAAAAACAGCCTTTTAATGCCAGAGTCAACAAAACTGTGATTTTTTTTTGTTTTATTACATCTTTATTACAATAATCATTATTTTTCACTAATTGTAGTTTTATTTATTTATCTCATGGTCATATTCATGACCTATTAAGAGTTAGAGTTAAAGTGAATGATAATTGGTTAACTTTTAACTCTTGATCCTTGGAAGTAAATATGGACATTAATGTTAAATATACTGGTAATAATAACCAACTGATGAGTCAAAGTGATTACAATAAGCAGATGTTATATGTATTAAATATATATGTATATATATTTTTTAATCTAGCATTCAAACTGAATATTTTACCATACATTTTATATTATTTCTTTAGAATATTCAAGCGTGCAACACAAATGATCCAACCAAAAGTTCAAAAAATAAATTTTCAAATTGTTTACAAAGTAGTATTATAGTATTTTTTTTAAACCAGTTTTAGGTAATAACAAATGAAAATTAAGGCATGTTAAGCAAAGAATATACTGTATAATCATATATAAATTGTCAATACTGAAAATAATTTTATCTTTTTCCATTGAAAGATTTACAACAATGAAATTACTGAAAATTATTTTTAGTTAAGAGAATTATTTATCTAGGTTTAAAAAGTAAAAATTAGATGACAAAAATAAATAAAATTTACCATGTGGATAAGCTAGGATTGAAGCACAAGTTTTAGATGTTGCACCTGCCAACATAAATTCCATAAAATCTCTTGTAGATTTATCTTTGTGACAATAATTGATATCTTCTCGACACTTCCTTAATTTTGCTTTTAAAAACTCGTATATCACAAAATGTATCATTGTTTCAGAGATACCAAAATAAGATGCAGTAATTCCTTTGTAAAATCCCCTAATTCCTTTGGATTTATAAACGTCTCGAATACACTGAAGTGTACTAGTTCGACCATATTCTCTATGGAGAAAAATTTTGCTAAATAAATATTTAATTTCAAATTTTAATAAATACTAATATTTTTTTCAGTTAAAATTATTTTATGTGATACAGTATATATTCATCTAGTACAAAAGACAAGACAAATATGTCTCAATAGTTTAAATCAGTGGTATGAAATAGTGGGACATGCTCCAAAGAAGGTGTAAAATTCATGGGGCTTAGAATTTTTTCCATTATAAATAAAATAATTGTATTTCTATTGAAAAGTGCAGATTGTCTAAAGAAAGAAAATATATGGAAAGTTTCATATTAGCATTTGCAGTAAAAAATGCATATTAATCTGAAAAGTTACAAATCTATAACACATTGATTACTTTTTCTACATTGATAATTTGATCATTCATCTGGAGTGGTCCATAATTAACAGGAGTGAAATTTCATACAAGACTGCTCATTAAAGGTATTTATTCTGATTATCTACTGTCAAAAACTGGAGATGATGACATCATCACAATAGTCAAAACAAAATCAAAATAGTCACTCTCATCACAATAGTCAAAAACTGGAGATGATGTCATCATCTCCAGTTTTTGACTATTGTGATGAGAGTGAAGATGACATCATCATGATGTCATCTTCACTCTCATCACAATAGCCAGATCAGAGAATAATTCATTACAGAGTTCATGGCTGTTTGTCATTGCAAATTTCCATGAATTTTCCAGTGCCCTAATATTGTTAATTTAAAACTTTTTCTTTACTTGTTCATAAACTAGCTATAATACAAAATTCTTTGTTTACATTTCTGTTAAAAGCTTAATTATCACTAAACATCACCAGTTTCACTTTGAAGTCAAAGGTAAATCAACACTATAATAATTAACTGCTTTTAACAATATGGTAAGTTATATACCAAAAGCTAACTGATGACCTGATGGCTGAGTGGTTAAACCAGGAGTTAACAAATATACACAACTGAAACCCAATATATTAAGCAAATATACATGTAAAAGATCGGGGCTAAATTTGGATATAATGATTATAAATTAGCCCGATCATTTACAGCAGTTGTTGGTGTATATTTGCTTAATATATCAGGTTTCAGTTTTATATATTTGTACATGTAACCCCCGTATAACACGGCACTTCTATAGCACGGATTTATTCTAACACGGTTCGAGAATTGGTACCATCCCCATATAACACGGTACTTTTATAGCACAGATTCACTCTGACACGGTTTGAGAAATAGGTAAAACCCTAGTACAACATGAAATGTAATAAATTTTTACATACTTAAGTACTAATAGTTCACGAAAATTATTATTTTCGTGAACTATTAGTACTTCAGTATGTAAATTTTCTTTTCTCATCTCCATACACATGGTCTATCGCAAAAATTGTTTCAATTTTGTCAGATCTCGACGCTTCTGCATCTGGTGTTGCCAGATGTTTTTCCCTTATTCCATAAGTGCTTAGCACCATATAAGGAAATTTATAAAGATCTTTTAACTAGAGGCAAGCAATCTAAAATTACATACTTTTTGCAAAAGGTAAGCATGAATCTGAAAATAATGCAGAAAAATGCTCAGAGGATAACAATAACTTGCCAAAAATAAAACGCTCTCGGTTAATATGCTTTTAGTGATGACAAAGAAAACATTGTTTAATTTATAATAATATGTATCACTTAAGAAAATTTTAATAAAGATATTTACCTTAATTATGAAAATATAGTAGCATGTTTTTTAATTTTTGGAATCTAACCCTCCTTTTCGTACTAGTTCTTTGTTTCGCATAACACAGCAATTTTTTGGAACGTAACTACTGTGTTATACGGGGGTTACCTGTATATCTATATCTTACTGGAGTTGCGATGGCTGACTGAGTGCCTTGAGTGGATGTTTCTGGCTGAGGGCGTGATTGCATCCCAGTCGACACTGTAATAACCATCGATGGTTATATCTTAAACTTATAGATACTGGAAGAGGAAATTGGACCGAAGGTCCACATAGTATAACTGGCAAGCATCTGCACGATAAGCAGGAATTGCAAGTTTGAGTCCAACTTTGAGCCAATTTTTTCTTCCAGGTTATCTAAATTAATTAATTAAATATTATAATTATTAATTTTAATATGAGATGGTGCCTAAAGCTTCACTCTAGTGCCAAATTCATTTCTAATTTATAATCATTATATCCAAATTTAGCCCAACCATTTACTGCAGTTGTGGGTGTATATTTCCAGGAGTTAACCTCTACTGTTTAAAATGATTAGAGCTGTTAAAGATAAGACTACCTTCAAAGAAAGTACAAGAAATATAGTTTTTTGGGCTCTACAATGGGATAAGAAGCACCCTGTTTAGCCAGTAAATCAGCACTTACATTGTCAGCAATATCCTCATGTCCTGGCACAAGAGAAAACCCAATGGGTATCCAGCTTATTGAGATGCAAAGAGCACTCCCAAACAAGTGCTGAAGTAACCTGACAAGAGTCCTTTAAGGCAGTGTGACTGTTAGAAACAATGTAGATAGTCTTATTAAAAAGACCACTCAGAAAAATACTGCAAGCATACCAAATAATAGCTAGAACTTCTACTTGAAACACAGTGGGAATATACCCATTGGGACAAAAAAAACTACCTGACTGTTGCCTACAAATGCCAGCTTTCATGATGCTATCAATTTTGGATCAATTTATATACCAGAGTATTCTGTGAATGAAAAGTCATCTACCCATACACCAGTTAAGGCAAGTAGGTAAGGAGATCAGACAGTGCCTATCAAACAAACTGAGATAACATTCTGGTAGAATCTATCAAAAAATGTCTTCCTTCATCATGTCTTTAATTAGAGTCTCTGTTAAGCCTGCATCAGTTCTGCACATAAGTCAGACCTATTTAAAGGTCTGATAAAGTACTGGAAAAGTACAAAGCAGAACAAAATTGTCTGCATTACCCTGGATGTACTGTACAACCCACAATTATTAAGATCTCCCAGGAGACCATCTTCAAGGGTAAAAGGACGCCACCTTGAGAGCAACCTTGCATTATGGATACTTACAGGTAGATTCCAAAAGGGAAATCACCATACTATGATGACATAGAATAAAGTCAATCCAGCAAGCAAGAGCTGGACTGATACCATGCTCAAGTGCAGCATATTTGATAGCCTCAAGAGATCTTATCAAAAACACCCTCAATGTCAAGAAATGCAACCACCTTGATATCTAAGGCTCTCAATCTGGAAGACCAAATTATGTAAGGCAGCCTCACAAAACTTGCAGGTTAATAGACAAACTTAATTAAGAAAATGGAGAGGAAACCTATTCAAACAAGTACTCTTCAGATGCCTATTAATATGCTTATCCAATGTCTATTAATATTAGGCTAATAGGTCTAAAAGCCTTGGTTTCAGAATAAGATTTCTTGCTGGATTCAAGAATGAAGATCACCAGACAGGTGGCACATAGCCTAATGCCAGACAGGCACAGTACAAATGTAAAAAAGAAATTACAATGATAATCCTTGCATTTCTGTAACATATGGTATCTCCACTATACTCCATCAGTTTTTGTAAGATGTTTCTGGTGTGATCTTTTGATTGTTATTCCAATTATGTCATTATGAAACTAGATTGATTGTAAAACATTTTCAATAAAAGATTGATGTTAAAATAAAATAATTCAGATTTATGGTTCAATCACAATTTTATTTTTGCTGTATTCTAAAACCTCCATTTTGCTGCTTACCATTTTGTTCCCAAAGAAGCCAATTAATTATTAACCTAGCCAAAAAGTAGCCTGATAATTTTGGCAAGATTGACTTAATTAATATCAGGTTATGAGTTGCTGTTTAAATAAATAAATATTTCATATTAAATTTTAGCATATTTAATCTCCTAAAACCTGTTTTTTATCTTAATATTTCAAAAATAAGATTATAAAGTTTCTAAATTATGTAAATAACAAATTATAATTTTTCAGCCAAAGAGAAAAAAATTTCACTAGACAAAAGCTAAATTCAATAGTTATGAATCTGAATATTTGTTTTTTTTAAAACAAATATTCAGATTTGTAAAATTTTTCCTAAAATTCTTCCTCAATTGATATAAATCTAAAGTTTAAATTGACAAAATGATTGGCATATTTTAAAATAAACTCTTATTTATATGAATATATTAAAATAAACTTTTCAAAAATTTGAAATATCAGAATTAAACAACAAAATATCAAAATAGATTAGATAGATAATTATATAACTTATGTCAAAATAGATAGATAATTATATAACTTATGTCAAAAATGTTAACACTATTTTAGTGTTAACATTTTTTACATAAGTTATATAATTATCTATCATCATTATAAACAATCTACCTAACTAAAAAAGTTGTTTAATATTAAATTAATTTATATAAAAAATAATAAAACTTTTTTAGAACTTAAAATCATAATTAATAAATTTAGAATAATAATTCTAAATTTTACAATAGATTATGTAAACCCAAACTATTTCAAATATAGAAAATATTTGTTACTCATATATAAATCAAAATTTTCAAATAACTGAAAAGCATGATACTGTACTAAGATTTCCCATAAAGATTGATAGTTGAATCTATCAGGACAGTTAAATAAAAATGCATTAAAATGTTGGTGGCCAAAATTTAAATAAAATAAAGCATATAAACTTCAAAACATTATTTCAGAGGTGGCCAACCATACTTGTTCTGAGACACACAGGTTAAGCTATCATCATCAGCTATAGCCAATCATGTGACAACATAATGTAACACTGATGTTAATGGTATCATAACAATATATCTATTATTTTTGAAAAAATATATAGTAATGTTATTTAAGCTTTCCACTCAAAATTCTCCAATGGTAAGTTAAGTTGCACATACTATATACCACTGACAATTTGAGAGCTTCATATGGTTTGTTTACCATGTTTTGTACATTGTTGTATTATTTTATGAATTAAGTAAATTTTATCTGTCATAGTTCATTAACTTACCTTTGGTCTAACTGCAATCTTGTTTTTATGAACCATATAGGACTAGTTAAAGTACATGATGTAAAACCTATAATTATAAGAAAAGTTATTTATTCTAAATTTGCTGTTTGAATTTAAATATTTAAAATCATTTATCTCTATGTAAACTAGATTTAATTTTTTGCCACTATGTAGAATGAACTAGAATTTGTTTTTTATTTGAAAAGATCTGCAAAGATTATAATGATTACATCTACATTTACATTACACAAAATTAACATTCAATTTTTAGTTTATTGGAATTCTGCATAAATATTTTTAGTTCAAAGAAATTTATTTGTAACTATTTCTTTCAGATATTTATAATCTTCCTAAAGTATATTTACAATCTTGTTCCAAAGCTCAAAGCTGAACTTTGAACTTTGACTGACAGAACAAAGACACAATACAAACCTTAAAATAAAATTTTTCTCAAATTGTGATTTGGGACAAAAAAAACTACCTGACTGTTGCCTACAAATGNACTTGTTCTGAGACACACAGGTTAAGCTATCATCATCAGCTATAGCCAATCATGTGACAACATAATGTAACACTGATGTTAATGGTATCATAACAATATATCTATTATTTTTGAAAAAATATATAGTAATGTTATTTAAGCTTTCCACTCAAAATTCTCCAATGGTAAGTTAAGTTGCACATACTATATACCACTGACAATTTGAGAGCTTCATATGGTTTGTTTACCATGTTTTGTACATTGTTGTATTATTTTATGAATTAAGTAAATTTTATCTGTCATAGTTCATTAACTTACCTTTGGTCTAACTGCAATCTTGTTTTTATGAACCATATAGGACTAGTTAAAGTACATGATGTAAAACCTATAATTATAAGAAAAGTTATTTATTCTAAATTTGCTGTTTGAATTTAAATATTTAAAATCATTTATCTCTATGTAAACTAGATTTAATTTTTTGCCACTATGTAGAATGAACTAGAATTTGTTTTTTATTTGAAAAGATCTGCAAAGATTATAATGATTACATCTACATTTACATTACACAAAATTAACATTCAATTTTTAGTTTATTGGAATTCTGCATAAATATTTTTAGTTCAAAGAAATTTATTTGTAACTATTTCTTTCAGATATTTATAATCTTCCTAAAGTATATTTACAATCTTGTTCCAAAGCTCAAAGCTGAACTTTGAACTTTGACTGACAGAACAAAGACACAATACAAACCTTAAAATAAAATTTTTCTCAAATTGTGATTTGGGACAAAAAAAATGACATTTGAATCTTACAAATACAAGATCTTAAAATCATCCTATATATATATATATCAAAATATGTTCATATATATTTTCACTTTAAAATATTATATGCTATTTTTGAAAATGTATCTTCAACATATAAAATAATTTTTTAATTTAATTTTTTGCCACAATTTACAACTAGATATGATAAATGTATTCTTCTACATTGTAATTCTTTTATAATTATTTGAATTTTGGTATTTGTTTTATTTTTATAATTTTTTTTCATAACTTGGAAATTTAAGCAGAGGAAGTTTCATTATGTTTTTCATGGTATACTTTTTTTAATTTATTAAATTCAGATTAATTTCATAATTTACTGTTGCTAGAAAATAACCAATGAAAAAATATTTTAGCAAATTTTTTCCAACACTCAAAAAATAAATAAATAATGGATAGTTTATAATAAAACCATTTAATAATGGAAAAAAAATAAATAAAAATTTACTATATATTTTCATATATAAAATATCCATTTCTCATACAGAGTTATAAAGGTATCAGATAAATTTTTTTACTTTAATCATTTCTCTATTCTACTTTTTAGCAGTCAATTGAATAATGGACTTTATCAATATGCTTAGTATTTTTCTTGGGTATAATGGACAGAACTGAATAAACTATAGTGAATTTGCTTTATAATGAGTGACTTCAGATGACCTTTCAAAAATAGAGGTTATATCAATTTTGGCAGCAAGATGCAGATTACATTATGCAATTTTATGCTTACACAAGAAATAGTTTTCAAAACTTGGAAAAAAATTATTCTTTAAGTAGTATAATTTCAATTTTAAAACTTAATTCAAAAAGTAAAGAAAAATCACTATTCTAAATTTGTAACAATAATCTGTGGGCTATCTGTGTTTCAAGGCAATCAATCAATCAATCTTTTTATTCTGTAGGTACATGAATTACAATGTGATGTATACACCAGTACTGTATAACATAACTGGCTTAGGAGGATATACACTACAATATAAAGGATTACTACATGTATAACAAGAAATAATTTATAAAAATAATACAGAACAAATTCAGGCAGATATATGTCATAAACCAAATGAGAATAAATGGGATATAGTTACAGTAGAACCTCGAAAACTCGGCTCTCGATAACCCGGCACTCCGGATAACTCGGCCACACCCTGGCAGGGCAAAAAAATCCTTAGTTAATTAATTTTCATTATAGACAGCTTTATAAAAGTATAAAAGCTCTCATAAAGTATTTTTCTGAGGTCTGTCTTATCAGGTAAATTACTGTACACAGTGTATTCATTAATTTTCATTTTCATGTAGTAAAGGCTCTATGCCTTCATAAAGGACGTACTTTTCCTTTGTTTAAGGGTATTTGGGCAGTTTATTCTCTGTTATATTCTCAAGTAAACAATACATACAAGTACAGTACAGTATTTTCTGAGGAAACACTCGTACTTATTTTTTTAAACCCCATTCCCGATAACCCGGCATTTTCACAAACTCGGCCACCCTTCGGTCCACATTAGGCCGAGTTTTCGAGGTTCTACTGTATTACAGAATTATGATGGGCATTACAATGAATGTTAATAAGATATACCATATTGTTTAAAAAAGAAGTTTGCAGGTTATGTGATATTTTTCCTTTGTCAATAGCAGCTTCAGAAAAAATCCTTTGAGCACATACATATGTCATTTTGACTTTTTCTCAATCCAGAAAAGACACACATGCATATAATGCCTTTAGTTCTCTCATTCATTTTCTGTTTGCTCAATCCATGCTTTGATTAATATTGTTGCACACATCCCTATTTGAATTTTTATCTTTATATGTAAAATTTTTTACAAAATTCTTAAAATTATATCATCATCAATCAATGATTTCTAATTCAATTTAATATTTATTTCTTTTAAATTTATTGCTGTTTATATCTTTAATGCATATATCTTTATTTTATTCCTTTAAAATAAATGTTATATAATATTCTATTAATCTACATTTAAATAGTTTCAAAATTTTCTTATTCTATGTTTAAATTATTTTAAAATTTGAATTCCTTTTATTTTTCTAGAATAATAATATTTATATTATATTCTCAATTTTAAAAAGTATTTGTTCAGTTCTTATGTAAAGATGGTTATGTATTAGGAAAAGTGCATGTAATTATTTAGTATTTTCTTCATTACATCTTTTAACAAAAAAAAAGTGTTTTACTCACATTAAAGCAGTTGGCATTTTATAATATGTAAAAAAAAAATTAAACATACTAGATTTGTTTTCAGCATAGCTTATTAAAATCAAATAAAAAGTACAAGATCTAGTATAAATGTATTAGCACTGACAATACTGTTTTCATTGTCTAAGACTTTTCAGGTCCAAGTATTTGGAATCTGCAAATCTAATGGCAATCAAAGAATCAAAGCAATATTGTTAAATTTTTATAACTCTTTAAGAATTCACTCGTGGTTGATTGTAAAAAAGTATTCGTTTCAAACTGCTGTAAATTACTGTGATGTCAACTGTCAAGAACAAACTGATTATTATTCAGACTGAATATTCAATTGGAAATTCAAAGTCTGAATTCTATACATGTTAGCATTCACAAAAATGTGTTGTAATATTTATAAACAATCACTTTATTTATAAATAATACAGATTGTATTTCCAAAACTTTATAGATGTTATAAAAACAAAACAATTTTAAACTTACTTCAACATTTGACTTTACATTGTAAATCATAAATAAAAATAATTAATATTAATTTGTTGTCTAATATTGATTAATTGTATATTCTAATTTTTGAACAAACATATTTTACAGACTTATACAAACTTTTCCTAAATACACAGATTTATTGACCATCATTAAAAAAAGGAAACTTTTTGACATTTTGGAAACTCACTATTAGCCTTGAGTAAAGATTACTAGATTCTACAAATGTGTATGCATTTTATTATTACTTGAATCTGTTATTGTATATTTGAAAAAATTATAATGGTTTTTCATATTTATGATGTATTGTAATTTATATAAATAAAATTATAAAATTATTTAATTCATTACTGAAATTATGTTACACAAACACACTGTATTTTTATTTTTATGAACAATAAATATTTTAATTAAGAAATTTTTTTAATGTTATGGCATATCTTTACCTCAAGGTTTCTTGATTGTTCTAAAAAATTTTTGACTCAATGTTTTGTAATAACCCTCTAAATTTCAGAGATTCTAACTATTTATAAAGTTGTTATATCAATGAAATACAATTACACTTATGGAAGAACAGTCAGGACATTATTTATTGGTCATTAAATCTTGGTGAGTGGCTAAATCAAGAGTTTCTATAAAGCAAGTCTTCTGTATTTTTGTTTTACAACATGAAATTTTACTGCTTTCTAAATTTAGTATACATTTATTATACCTACATTTAGATATAATCATTTATTATAAAGTTAAATAAAAAAAAGTAAGTTGTCTATGAAAATTTATTAAATTAAAAATTTAAAACTTACCAGCACATGCTGCTGAACAGAGATGTACTAAAGGAGTATCTGGTGTGAACTTGGAATTACAGAAGTTCTTTGTTTGAGAATAAGTGCAGAAATAAATGGCCCTAAAAAATAACAATAAGTTATTTTTATTTAATATATATATTTATCAGGGTGGTCTTTATTATATAGGCTAAAAGCAAAATTTGTAGTTTGCATAAAGGTATCTGCTGAACTTGTTCCATATTGAAGAAAATAATATTTCCAAAGTTTGCATAAATTTAGAGGTTGCTACCAAAGTTTGAATCATTAAATTTACTTTAAACAAAATACAAAGTAATATAATACTGAGAATTTAAAATTTATTCATCAAGACCAAGTATTGTCAAAAAATTTCAAAACATTGGCTGATACAAAATAGTCCAAATTTTTTTCCAAGATGCTATCCTGATCAATTGTCAGTCATTCTGGATTGTTCTTATTACCTTCATTTTGGAGAGATCAAATCATTTTGGCTTTTGTATCTATTGATACTCATATCAAGGAAACCAAATGCTAAGTAATTTGGCACTAGAGGTAGGCATTGCATACCATCTCTTGCTAAATTTAATAATTATAATTAAATTGATATTTTAATAATAATAATTATAATTATTAAATTTAGCAAGAGATGGTGCCTAATATCTTTCTCTAGCGCTAAATTACTTACTATTTAATTATTAATAGTAGTAGTAATATAACCCAATATAATCTGGCAGTCGTTTAGTTTTAATCGCTTAGACGTTTATATTTATAAAATGAAATTTTACCAAAATTATTTTTTTCATAATGGAACAGATTCAAAAAATGCACACATTCAACTTTCCAAATTTTAAAAATAAGGGCCATACTTTAATATATATATTTTAATAATTATATATATAATCATTAAAATAATTTATTTCAATGATTTATAATTTGCCTGTATATTTCAATTTATATAAAATTTTTGAATAAAGTTTAATTTTAATCACTCTAAATGATTTTAATTTTTCCTCTAAATGAAAGTGCATTTGTTTTATAAGAAGAAATATTTAAATTACAAAAAAAGTTAATTTGTTTAATTTAATGCATTTAATATATTGAAACCTTAATTTAATGAACTAATTCAGGCGAGAGGTGTCCATTNTTTACCCGCTGATGGAACTGTCTTTGCCTTCTTTGGTGGTGGCGAACTGTGGTGTTTCCATTGCTTCAACTGTTCTTTTGTTTTAGGAGTGTAGTAATGGATCCACGTTTCGTCAGTAATCACAAACCGACGCAAGAAATCCTGTGGGTTTTTCTGGTAGAAGCCCAAACACTTCTTTGATATCAAGGTGCGAACACGTTTTTGCTCAGCGGTCAGCAGATGCAGCACCCACCTTGCTGAAACCTTTGTCATACCCAAATTTTCGGTTAGGATGTGGTGCACTCGGTCGACAGAGATGCCTGTTGTCTCACGCGTTTTCAAACAGCGATCTGCTAATACCAAATTGTGAACTTTGTCGATATTTTCTTTAGTGACAGCAGTTGACCGCCATCCGCTGCGAGGGTCATTTTTCACACTCTCTCTGCCATAGTTAAAAAGGGCTGTCCATTTTTTCACAGTGGTGTAAAATGGAGCAGACTCTCCCAAAACTTCATCCATGTCAGCTTTGATTTGAGATGGGATAAAACCTTTTTTCGTCAGGTATTTTATGACCGCACGAGTCTCCGTCTTCTCCATTTTTGACAAAGCATATGCACACTTACTATTTGCTAAGCTGTCGTGGCAAAACTTTATGACAAATCAAGCGGAAATTGGTATCGTATCTCTAGCACAGATGGCTGAATTATTCCCGCCAAAAATAAAATTGATCGCAGCGCCGCATATAGGCAAGGCCGCGAACTTTCCGAACAGCCCTCGTATTGCCCTTCAATGGTCGAGCCGTTGATGCCAGCTAAAACACGCAAATATTTAACAAAAATATTATTAAAGTAGCCAAGATATAGCCAAATATTGTAATGCCACATCACTAGTGGACATTTGAAATTTGCCGACTAGAACGGTCGGTTAACTGATGTGACGGTTAATCGGGGATCAGATAATCGATTCTCTATTGTATTTCCTATTTATTCGTCTTCAGATGATGATATATTGAGATGCTCCCCATTGCTGTTATTGTGATATGAAGTTAAGAGTGCTGACTCTTGGATTTGAAAAAAACAACCTATTAATTTAATTTAATATAAAAAGCATTTTAAAATTAACAGGATGTTAATTTTCACATGACATATAGACTGGAAATTTTGTCTGTTAAATCAAGGTTTTACTATATTAAAAAAAAAATAATAATAATAATAAATCATCTAGTACACACTATTTTTCCCATTGTTTCAATATTTTATTTACTTTGTATTTAAACTGAATAAAAATCTATAATAAAATCTACTTATTAATCACTTTTATGTTCGTAAACATAAAACTTTGTAGGCACATACAATTCACTGTATTTTTGCATAAATTATTAATATTCAATTTTTAATGTTCTTTATGTAAGTTTTCACTATAAAAAACTTTCTTTCTATAGTGCTTACACTATTTTTACTGCTATTGTAACAATTAATTTAAATAATGATAACAAAGTAAACAATACATTTTGGGAGTAAATAATGTGTGACAAGATACTAGCTTTAGGTATCACCAAACTCCTCATTTTACTTTTTGCAAGAAAAGTTTTTCAAGTGCCTAGCTGGTATAATTATAATGCTTGTAGATTGTTAAGAACTGTTTATTTTTTTGAAACTAAAAATATAAATAATATATATATTTATCAGGGTGGTCTTTATTATATAGGCTAAAAGCAAAATTTGTAGTTTGCATAAAGGTATCTGCTGAACTTGTTCCATATTGAAGAAAATAATATTTCCAAAGTTTGCATAAATTTAGAGGTTGCTACCAAAGTTTGAATCATTAAATTTACTTTAAACAAAATACAAAGTAATATAATACTGAGAATTTAAAATTTATTCATCAAGACCAAGTATTGTCAAAAAATTTCAAAACATTGGCTGATACAAAATAGTCCAAATTTTTTTCCAAGATGCTATCCTGATCAATTGTCAGTCATTCTGGATTGTTCTTATTACCTTCATTTTGGAGAGATCAAATCATTTTGGCTTTTGTATCTATTGATACTCATATCAAGGAAACCAAATGCTAAGTAATTTGGCACTAGAGGTAGGCATTGCATACCATCTCTTGCTAAATTNCTGGTATAATTATAATGCTTGTAGATTGTTAAGAACAGTTTATTTTTTTTAAACTAAAAATATAAATAATATATATATTTATATTAGTTTTAAAGAAATATATGACAATTGGCAATAGTCAGCTTAACATTCTTAGCAGAATTATATCCATATAATTTTGCTATATAGAGATAGAGATCATTAAAGACAGGTTATATATCAACAGAAACCACAAGTTTTAGACACAAAAATAGCATTTATTCACCAATGAAGTTTCAGAAATTAAATAATAACAAATATCTCTGTCAATTCACCATTTGCAAGAACATTTTTGTCTTAAGAATAATGGATCATATTTTGAAAATTCTTTGAAAATGATTTTATTTGTATTTACATTTGATTTATTTATCAATTTTAATAATATATGACATTCATGTATTTGCTGATTTTATTCTGATCCTATATACTATATTTTGTTTGAATTACATATAGTCCAAGAATTCTATAGAGAATATAATAATATAATATCTAATCTAAATACAAACATAAACATCTTAACGAAAATCCAATACATTATAATAAAGCTACATCAATTGCTGTATGACATCAGGCTAAATAACAGCTATAATAATTATAAATTACTGAGATTACTATTATTGAATTAAATTATAATTATTAAATTTGATGCGAGATGATGCCTAACACCTCCCTCTAGGGTCAAATTTCTCAATAATTTAAAATTATTATAGCTGTTATTTAGTCCAATGTCATATGGCAGTTGGTGTAGCTTTATTAAATACTAGCAGACCCACCACGCGTTGTTGTGGCTCAAAATGTATCTATTATAAATGTATAACACTTCCCCCATGGGGGGAATTTTTCGAAAAATTTCTTCTTAGTGTACATTCTCTTGACGTACCCTATTAAAACGCAATCAAAAGCGCAAAAACCTGCATCTAAAATAGTATAATAGAAGCCAAGTTCTTCACGGTAAGCCTTAATCCTGTTCCTCTCCCCCGCGGGGGAAATATCGAAAAATCCCTTCTTAGTGTACATTCTGTTGACGTACCCTATTAAAACGCAATAAAAACCGCTAAAAACCACATCTAAAATAGTATAAATAGAAGCAGAGTTCTTTACGGTAAGCCTTAATCCTAACCATCTCCCTTCAGTGGGGGGAATTTTGACATGTATATTATATAAAAACACGTGCGTATTCGAATGCAGCGTTGTGTCAAAATTTCAAAGGAATCAGTAGGAACAAACAAACGTTACATTTTTATTTATATAGATAGATAGAAAATGATCTACTTTAGTTCATTTTCACAGAAAAGCATAATGCCTCACAGAAAAGCAAACTTAGGGTGTTGTACTCGTAGCGCCATCTGTTGGACGTAAAAGCCTTAACCTAGATTATATCTTTTAATTTATATGAATGTTTAACAGAATAATATACAGCCTATGTCCACCCTGAGGTTCCATTCTAAATATTGGCGAAAGAATTTTTGAAATCGGATGAGTAGTTTCGGAGATTACCCACTACATCCAAACTTACTTACAAACATTACCTCTTTATAATATTAGTATAGACAAACATTATGCAAAAAATTAAATCTCATTAATTTTCAAGGTGAATTATTATAAATAAACAATCTGACAGAATAAACTAAATATACTAATTAAAAATAAAAAACAAACTTACCTGGATGGGGCAACACCAACTAAATTAGGACCAAGACCTTTGAAAAGTGCTCTTGTGCCTTCAGTTTCTACAATGTGCCTGTGTAATATTACAGTTATTATTTGTAATGTTGATAAAACTTTAAATTTACCAGAATGTAAATTATGTAAAATATAACCTATTAAGAAAACAATAATTATTTTCAGTTTCATTTCTAAAATAAATATTTTTTATTATAATATTTAAGAAGTCTTATCAAGAGATATTACTAATCAATAATAAAAAATAAATATAATAAAATTTCTTAATAAGAAAAAACCTTGTACATTTAAATTGAAAAAAATTTTCGTACAGGTTTGTGTTTTTGTCTTCATTTTAGATAAATAATATATAACTAAAAAGTGGCAAAACCATTTAGCAAAATTTGAATTTATGACATAATAGCACAAAATTTCAGTTGGAAATACATTAGATATTATCTCTAACAAAAAATCTGGCTTGTGAGTTTTGAGTAAGTCATGAGAAATTGTCGTTAATTCTTCATTAATTTGGCTGTATTCAGATCTTTCTATTACGAAATTCTTTTAGGTCACTAAGAATTTTGTGAGAACCTGGGCTAGTGTAAATTATTTAATTAGTAAAAACCCAATTTAATTTTATAATTTTTGTTTTGTCAAAAACCCATAAAGGAGAAAAGTTCCTTGTCACAGATCCAGTCAAGGAACTCTATAAACTTTTCCCATGGATAGTACTTCCTCCGTGAGTGACATAGCTTTGGAATTACTCATTGAGGGAAATAGAGACAAAATCACAGATTGGAACAATCAGCAACTTCACCAAAAATGGGCATTAGAATGGCCAGGGAAAGGACCACAAATAAAAATCAGAAAGACAGATGATGACAGAGAGTTCACCTGTCAAAATTCATGTGTGCTTATCCCTGCCATGCTCCACCACCTCCAGCTGTTGACTGGACCTCAGTCACTCTAAACTAACAAGCAAAAAATTTACAGAAAACTGACTTCTCATTTCTAATTCTTGCACTTCTTCTGGCATTGTAAAGAATATCTGTTAAGTAACTCACTGATATCCTGACCTTCAATGTTTTGGAAACCAATATTGTGTGCCATGTTTGTAATTTCTTCTAACACTTCTATCGCCGATTTTCTGCTAGCAAGTCCAAAACAGCATGTAATCACAATTTTCTCTAAATGTCATTCATCGAAATGTCATTCATACATACATGGCTAGCATCTTTCTAGGAATATGTGATGATGATATGAAAATGTGAAAGGTCTTTTAGTACTCCTTCACTGTTACTGCTGTATCAATTGCCTCTTTAATACATTTAAAGGTCTTACAGCTAGTATGCCTTAAACATTGCAAATATGCCTTAGTCCATTGGTTGAAGAATCAATGTTGAGTTTAGCAGTAAAAATAAATAACTGATGTTTAACTGACTATTAGAGATGTCCTGAAGATTAGGTCAGAGCATTATCCATGACCAATAAAACTTTCTTAGGGAAATTATTAATTTCACAAAACTTGGAAACTACTGGACAAAAGAGTTGGATGTACCATTCAGCAACAATAGTTTGTGTAACTCATGCCTTTTTATTGTGATAAAAACATTGAAAGAAGTACTTTCATAATCTTTTTCATTACTCTAAATGATACACCAACACCAGCATTAGTTTCAATACCCAGATGGACTGTCTTACAAAAGCAAAGTTAAGCATCTTTTGAGGTCTTAAAACCAGGAAGTCTTTCTTTATTGTTGAAGGACTTGGATAGATGGCATCTTTTTCCAATACAATCCTGTTTCATTCATATTAAAAACTAAATCAGTAGACTATTTGTCTATATTTATAAGTTTTTAGAATTCAGCCAGATATTTGTTGGCTACTGTAATATCAGCACTTGCATCTTTTCCAGATACTTTAATGTTATGAATTTTTGAGTGGAAGTTAAATCTAAAAATCATTCTTTACCAGCAACAAATGATTTATTACTACCTACTTTTCCTAATTTCATCAAGCAAAGACAGGTTTATTTATCTATTTTGATCATTTGAGTAACAAGAACTCATTAAATAATCGATCCATAAAGTCAAAACTTAGTCCATCTTTTCCAAATACACACTCCTTTCATATATAATATTTCATACCAAAACAAAAGGCATAGTTTGATGAGAATGCTTAACTTTTTCTGCATTATACATAATTTAACTGTTGAAGCTGTAAGCCTAAAACTTCAGAAGCATCTACAAGCTACTATCCATCCTCCATGTGACAAATCACCATCTTTTCATCAATTGTAACCATTTTACACAACTTTTTATTACTTTCAGCTCCAAATTCTAATGTATGCTTTGGTCTAATAATTAAACAAAATGCAAAAAACATTTATGTTTACCAATGTTAAATATTTTACTACATAAAAACAATGTCCTTAAAACTTGACATTTTAGCTAAAAACTGATTTACTAATTTCTGTGATTCACACCACTTTCCCTGACTGCAACATTCTTGCACCCACAAAACATTGCAAGTGCTAGGCTGTCTTGATGATGATAGTCTACCACCATACAGAAATAATTTTAAAATGTTGTAAATCAAGGATTACCTGTATATGAAAACATTCCTTCTTCTTTTCATAGCTAGTTCTTATTTGACATTAGAATGCAATTCTTTGATTACACAATAAAACAAAAATTAAACATAAAAATTAAATTCAGTGTATTCAATAAGTTTTTCCTCTATTACATTCAAAAAGAATGTACTAGAGGAAAAAACTTATTGAAAAGATTAAAAAGCTAGATTAAACAAATAATAATAAAATTACTCTTATTATTTTGTTTATTTTTCATTATTGTCTATTATTATTGTTCAAAAAAAATTTTTTTAACCTATGCTTTTAGAGGATCTCTTTTCAAACCAATCACGAATGTGGTCAATCTCATAATGGATTCAACAGCCGAGTGATGAAGAACAGGACCCAATGTATCTAGTTCAACTCATTCATGAACATTTCTGAGTTAGTCTGGACTAAAACTCTGAGCAAAACAGCTGGTGTATTTACTGTCTTTGCTATTAAGTCATCAAGAACAGGTTTGTAAAAAGTACATTCCAACTGAACATTTCACCAAAGCTAAGTGGATAAAGCCATTGAACACTGGTAATTGATCAAGGGTTTGTGTCTTGCATAAAAAAGACTAAGTAAAGTTTTCCAAGTTTTCTTCACTGATCTAACACGTAATAAAAGCCAGTTTCCCAGAGAAAATCTTTCAGGAGGCACCTCTCTTTGCAGATCATCCAAGTGTTGCAATACTTTAATGATCTGAATTTAAATCTGAATCATAAAAATGAGAATTGTCAATTGTAAGGTAAATTTTTGATCAAAATCAGAATTACTGATCATTATATAAATATATTACTATTTCTTTTCTGACCATAATTATATAAATATATTACTATTTCTTTTCTGACCATTTTTACAAACACAAATCAAGCAAATTGTTAGGAAAGTAGAAATAATTAAATAGCATTGTATGATTCCTTTATTTACATTATAGTATTTTAATTATTCAAATTAAATCATAGAAGTCTAAAAATTAAATACCTGATTAAAATAATTACTGCAATTACAAATATTAACGATCACAACTAATTTAAAATTTACCTAAGACATCTCCAAATTCCAAATGATCTTTTTTCTGATGTTAATGGCACAATTCTTTCAGAACAATGAAAATCTCTTGGAGCACAAGCACAAAATTGGTATTTCTGATGAGATAATGATGTTTGAGAAAAATTAAAATTTGCAACAGATGATTGCAGCCTGGTTTTCACAACTTCTAAGGGACAAGTAGCAATAGCACCTGCAGTTCCTCCCAAACTAATAAAATAAAAGAATTTTTAATGTTTAATTTTAATAATAATAGTATATATAATTGTATTATCAAATCATACATATATTATTCATTATTCTTACATTTTTACATTAGGTATTTGCAAAATAATCTTTAATTTCACCATTAAAACACCCACATTACCTCATTTACTTTTATACCCATCTTCCAAAACAATCTTCAAAATAACAGGAAATAGAAAATTACAATACATTTAAATATAACATGTCAAATTATCTAGGTGGCTTTAACTAGGTTATTGTGACACACAACAATACAGCATCATGTAGCTGAAGTTTTATATATATATATCCAATGAGAGAAAGCAGATTCACTTATTCTGCTAAACTATACAGAAATTTTAACACCGGAATAGATAAATTACCCAACTTCACTGCCTGTAACCGGTATTCTTCTTCTCCAATACAGAGGACTTTGCAAACGTTTTCGAACCTAATGTGGTTCTTCTTCAGACGCTATGGAATTTCCTATATGAATTTGAATTTCCAGAATTAAATTTTCCAAAACATCGGTTAATTCTGGAAATTTGAATTCATATAGGAAATTCCATAGTGCCTGAAGAAGAACCACATTAGGTTCGAAAACGTTTGCAAAGTCCTCTGTATTGGAGAAGAAGAACGCCAGTTACAGGCAGTGAAGTTGGGTAATTCACTTATTCTGCTATCTACAAAATGATTCTTAAGAAAATTATCAGTTAAGTTTTGGAACCAAGTTTAACTAATTTTAAATTTTTATTATAAATTAGAAATTACACATTTTTCACAAAAATTCTTTTACAAAAGTTCTCAAAAGTGAAATTGCAACACCACAAAGCAATGCACATATCCACATGCAATTTGCAGGATTACAGGATTGACAGAGATATGCAAATGATTAAATTAAAAGAACAAGTAAAAATATGCAACAGACATCTGTTTATTCAGTAAAAAATATGGCTCCCACAGGTAGCTATACATACTGCTATAAAGCAAGGCATACTATCAATGAGGCAACTAATGTTCATGAGGTATTCCTTGCCAAGCTGCATCAACTGTGGTGTGCATGTCATCTATGGTATATGGTGGTGGTTGTTCCTAATGCATCTCATGTCAGACGAGGTCCCACAAGTGTTCGATGGGAGAGAGATCTGGTGAGGCTGATAGCAAGGGAAGGATGTGAATTCCATTCTGGCTGGTGAAAGTTTGCCATGCAACATGAAGTAGGGCATTGTCTTGCTGAAATATCATGTCAGATGCAGCCTGCACCAGTGGCTGAACAGCCGGCTCCACAGTTCATGCAATGCACTGGTCCACTGTCAAAGTAGTAGAAAAGTGCACCAGGGCTAGCCACTGATTGAACATGATGCTTACGCAAATCATGATGCCTAGTATGGAGCCAGTGTGACACTCGGTATAAAGGTCTAGCACACAGAATTCCCCAGGATACTGCCACACCTATTCATGGCTGACATTCCTCCACAGAAGTAGTATTCATCTGTAAATATCTGATGTTATTCAGTGGTCCAGTTTCAATGACAACAGCATCACACCATGCATGCAATCTGTTGCATATAGTTTAGGTAGACACAGATACAGTCTTTGATAACAGGCAGCTTCAGACGCCAAATGCCATTGCAAACAAGTCCCATTCGGCAAGTCTGCTGGTCTGTGCACTCTGTTGTGTGCCAGTGTAATCCACTCCCTCTTCAGCATGTTTACAAATGTTCCCATATCCATCATGTCACACATCACTATAGAGTACTCATGTCACGCCAAACACACTTGCTGATGTGTGCATCAACAAATTGAGGTCGAGCAGCTCCAGAACACAGTCTCATTCCCTGTAGAATACAAGATGATATTCAGCTCACTGTTGTCTTTGAGGTATTTTGTATGCTTCTTTAAAGTTTGGCTGCTATGAACAGTCATTGATAACATTTATGGACTGAGCTGACTGTTAGTCTTTATAGCCCAAAACTGGATACCATATGACCTGATGTGTACACAAATTTAATCATTTGCATATCTCTGTTACCTCTACCTTGCAATTTGCATTTGGCTACATGCATTCCTTCATGGTGTTGCAAGTTCACTTCTGCAGAAGTATATAATCTGTATTTATTGAAAATAAATAAATGACAAATTATATAAACTTGACAATACTAGGAACATGCAGTCCTTTTCAAAAGAATATTTATAAAAGAATTTTTTAAAATATTCTCTTTGTAATTTGTGAGCTTATAATTTTATAATTATAATTTAATTCTTAATATTTGCAATTTGTAAATATTACATTATTTAAAAAGATATTCACTTAATCTATTTGAATATAAAGACTGAGGATAGTAATATACTTAACCAAAAATAAATTTGTTTTTGGAAATAAAGTTACTTACATGCTTTTGTCAAAATTAAAGTTAAAATTCAGTTCTTAGATCATAGTTTTAGGTATGATTAAATACAGGCAGATTAAATATTATATTATAAAGTATTTAAGAATCAATTTATTACAATAATTTTGTTTTTTCATCTATGGATAATATGTAATGTTAAGATAAATATAGAGTGATATGGCATGATCTATGGCAAAATTATAATATGAATAATCCAAAAATTTTCATATGTACAAAAAATTTGCATTAATAATGTTAAGATTAAGAAAATTTAATCTTACATTAGTATCTTAACTTATTTCTTATATCAATATTCTTGCTTTTTAAAATTTGTTTGAATTCTACCTTAAACTCTTTAGTCATTCTTTGTACAATAACGTTCATTTAATTTTCAATAGACCTAAAGTATAGATACTACTTTTCAATTTAACAATTAGAATTAGTGATCAGATTTGCACAAGAAGTAAAGTTAATTGTTTATATCCAAACCACTATTAATTAATGATCTTAAAAATCATATTAAAGAATTTTTTGGTCAACAAATAGTTCATTGCAGTTACATCATAATGTTCGTTCAAAGTATTACGTACAGTACCTTTCAATCCTAAATAAAACTTTTCCATGGAAATTACAATGACACATGATTTGAACTTTGTAATATTGAAACTGTTTTCATTAATAATTAAACAATATTTTAAACTTTAACACTGAAACTAGACTGGTAGTGAGTCAAAAATATTCTGATATGAAGTAAAGTTTCTAAATGAACTTGAACACTGATAAAGCAGAAAGCTGTAAGTAATTTTACTAAACCAAAAATACTTGAAATTCTTTCCAAATCAAACTGAAAATGCTGTGATTTGGAAAGAAATCAATTTGAACATTTGAAGATTGATATGGTTTCTTATAATATAAAATTGGACATTTCTTGTTTTTATATAATCTCACCAATCCATATTAACTAATGCAAGTCCTAAAAACAAAGTTAAAATGTTAGATTATTTGTATTAAATTCCAATTTTCAATACAAAAATTACTTAAATAAAATTTTAAGTTTAATAAGCTTATTTTAAATTAATACCAACTTATTTATATTTTTTTAACCAAGGGAACTGTTGTTTTTGTTTGATAAGTAACATTTGATTAGCAAGAAAAAGTCTAAAAATAAGTCTTCTACACCTTTTGGTTTAGTGAAAGTATATTGTATTTCATTTCTTCTTATTAGTGAGTTACTTTTTTTCATCTATTCTCATTATATCTCTTCTATTTTTAAAATTACTTAAGTTATTTTTTATACAAAAAAATGATTAAAGCATTTAATTTTAAAATTTTTAATTATTATATATTATATACATAATAAAATTAGCATTATGAAATATAAAAATATCCATTCATTTCTACACTATACAACTGAACATTCCAACTCCACCCCAAAACAAGCATGTTTATTATTGATCTTCTGGATTTAGATTTTCTTTTATGCATAATTTCTTTTAAGATAGACTATTTAAAGCTTAACTTTTAATTTTCTAACCATAAAATGAATAAAGATATAATTTTTTAATTCATTTTGATACTGGCTGTAGACTGAAAACTTATACACTTTTATTTTTTGGATTTACATAATCATATTTCTATACAAATGTATGCATGAACAGAATGTGATAAGCATGCAAATATCATGAAGATATAAAAATAATCACATTATTAATGCAATAAGAGAAGTTACAGCTCATTATTACGCTGAAAAGTAGCAAAGAACACTAACATTAAAAAAAAATCATACAGATAAACTCATAGCATAAAAATGCTTGAAATATAATTTATGAGAGAGAAAACCACACCCTATATTCAACAAAGCAAATGACTAAAACAATGAATTGTTTATTTAAGATCAATTAGTCCTATATATTTTAAACATAATTGCATAACATATAAATTTATTTATCTACTCATAGTACTGTTTATACACTGCTATTTCAAACAGTAATACAATATGTATATTATTATATAAACCAGTTATTTCTATATCCAAAGGTCACTTAATGATCACAAAAAGATAATCATGAAAATAAAAAATAGTATTGAATATAAATGTTTTGGAGTACTTCTAATAATTCTGAAACCATAAACTTATTGATATTAATAACATTAACATTCTATAAAATTCTTTTGGATGCTGAATGTTGTCCAAGGATCACTAGTTGAATAATAATAGGTTGACGCAAAGTTTATAAAATTTTCTAGAGTTTTACAGTACAACATGTATTTAAAAAGTAAAAAATAGTTTTTATTATTAACAAGTCCCATTCGGCAAGTCTGCTGGTCTGTGCACTCTGTTGTGTGCCAGTGTAATCCACTCCCTCTTCAGCATGTTTACAAATGTTCCCATATCCATCATGTCACACATCACTATAGAGTACTCATGTCACGCCAAACACACTTGCTGATGTGTGCATCAACAAATTGAGGTCGAGCAGCTCCAGAACACAGTCTCATTCCCTGTAGAATACAAGATGATATTCAGCTCACTGTTGTCTTTGAGGTATTTTGTATGCTTCTTTAAAGTTTGGCTGCTATGAACAGTCATTGATAACATTTATGGACTGAGCTGACTGTTAGTCTTTATAGCCCAAAACTGGATACCATATGACCTGATGTGTACACAAATTTAATCATTTGCATATCTCTGTTACCTCTACCTTGCAATTTGCATTTGGCTACATGCATTCCTTCATGGTGTTGCAAGTTCACTTCTGCAGAAGTATATAATCTGTATTTATTGAAAATAAATAAATGACAAATTATATAAACTTGACAATACTAGGAACATGCAGTCCTTTTCAAAAGAATATTTATAAAAGAATTTTTTAAAATATTCTCTTTGTAATTTGTGAGCTTATAATTTTATAATTATAATTTAATTCTTAATATTTGCAATTTGTAAATATTACATTATTTAAAAAGATATTCACTTAATCTATTTGAATATAAAGACTGAGGATAGTAATATACTTAACCAAAAATAAATTTGTTTTTGGAAATAAAGTTACTTACATGCTTTTGTCAAAATTAAAGTTAAAATTCAGTTCTTAGATCATAGTTTTAGGTATGATTAAATACAGGCAGATTAAATATTATATTATAAAGTATTTAAGAATCAATTTATTACAATAATTTTGTTTTTTCATCTATGGATAATATGTAATGTTAAGATAAATATAGAGTGATATGGCATGATCTATGGCAAAATTATAATATGAATAATCCAAAAATTTTCATATGTACAAAAAATTTGCATTAATAATGTTAAGATTAAGAAAATTTAATCTTACATTAGTATCTTAACTTATTTCTTATATCAATATTCTTGCTTTTTAAAATTTGTTTGAATTCTACCTTAAACTCTTTAGTCATTCTTTGTACAATAACGTTCATTTAATTTTCAATAGACCTAAAGTATAGATACTACTTTTCAATTTAACAATTAGAATTAGTGATCAGATTTGCACAAGAAGTAAAGTTAATTGTTTATATCCAAACCACTATTAATTAATGATCTTAAAAATCATATTAAAGAATTTTTTGGTCAACAAATAGTTCATTGCAGTTACATCATAATGTTCGTTCAAGGTATTACGTACAGTACCTTTCAATCCTAAATAAAACTTTTCCATGGAAATTACAATGACACATGATTTGAACTTTGTAATATTGAAACTGTTTTCATTAATAATTAAACAATATTTTAAACTTTAACACTGAAACTAGACTGGTAGTGAGTCAAAAATATTCTGATATGAAGTAAAGTTTCTAAATGAATTTGAACACTGATAAAGCAGAAAGCTGTAACTAATTTTACTAAACCGAAAATACTTGAAATTCTTTACAAATCAAACTGAAAATGCTGTGATTTGGAAAGAAATCAATTTGAACATTTGAAGATTGATATGGTTTCTTATAATATAAAATTGGACATTTCTTGTTTTTATATAATCTCACCAATCCATATTAACTAATGCAAGTCCTAAAAACAAAGTTAAAATGTTAGATTATTTGTATTAAATTCCAATTTTCAATACAAAAATTACTTAAATAAAATTTTAAGTTTAATAAGCTTATTTTAAATTAATACCAACTTATTTATATTTTTTTAACCAAAGGAACTGTTGTTTTTGTTTGATAAGTAAAATTTGATTAGCAAGAAAAAGTCTAAAAATAAGTCTTCTACACCTTTTGGTTTAGTGAAAGTATATTGTATTTCATTTCTTCCTATTAGTGAGTTACTTTTTTTCATCTATTCTCATTATATCTCTTCTATTTTTAAAATTACTTAAGTTATTTTTTATACAAAAAAATGATTAAAGCATTTAATTTTAAAATTTTTAATTATTATATATTATATACATAATAAAATTAGCATTATGAAATATAAAAATATCCATTCATCTCTACACTATACAACTGAACATTCCAACTCCACCCCAAAACAAGCATGTTTATTATTGATCTTCTGGATTTAGATTTTCTTTTATGCATAATTTCTTTTAAGATAGACTATTTAAAGCTTAACTTTTAATTTTCTAACCATAAAATGAATAAAGATATAATTTTTTAATTCATTTTGATACTGGCTGTAGACTGAAAACTTATACACTTTTATTTTTTGGATTTACATAATCATATTTCTATACAAATGTATGCATGAACAGAATGTGATAAGCATGCAAATATCATGAAGATATAAAAATAATCACATTATTAATGCAATAAGAGAAGTTACAGCTCATTATTACGCTGAAAAGTAGCAAAGAACACTAACATTAAAAAAAAATCATACAGATAAACTCATAGCATAAAAATGCTTGAAATATAATTTATGAGAGAGAAAACCACACCCTATATTCAACAAAGCAAATGACTAAAACAATGAATTGTTTATTTAAGATCAATTAGTCCTATATATTTTAAACATAATTGCATAACATATAAATTTATTTATCTACTCATAGTACTGTTTATACACTGCTATTTCAAACAGTAATACAATATGTATATTATTATATAAACCAGTTATTTCTATATCCAAAGGTCACTTAATGATCACAAAAAGATAATCATGAAAATAAAAAATAGTATTGAATATAAATGTTTTGGAGTACTTCTAATAATTCTGAAACCATAAACTTATTGATATTAATAACATTAACATTCTATAAAATTCTTTTGGATGCTGAATGTTG
>NW_019385160.1:231558-236960 GCF_000671375.1 Centruroides sculpturatus | reverse complement strand
ACATTATATTAAGAATAATTAGATATTTTATTCGTTATATCATACAATAATTAAACAAATAACATTATACTAGTCACTAGTCTATTCGATGCAGTACGAATTTAACGTTAGCCTTGTCCCTCGGCATCCGAATTTTGTAGTGAAGGGGCGATACTACGTAGCGGTTTTATTGAAGGGGCGATACTACGTAGCGGTTTTACTGAAGGGGCGACACTACGTAACGGTGTTATTGAAGGGGGCGATACTACGTTGAAGGGGGCGACAATTCGTTAGAGGTTGAGAAACACTGAGTTAGATGATGCAATGTTTGGCTATATGAGGATGGAGAACCTCCCAGATAAGACCAAGCAGCTTCTGCAGATCAACCTTTAGCCTACACATGTGCATTCAGATTGTGAACAACTCAAACATTGATCTTGAAGACCTTTTCAATGACAAATAAGTGATGAACCCTTCACAACCAAGTGACTTGCTCATTTCTCAAGTGGTCAGATATGGGTTCACAATTATCAGCTGCTGCCTATTATCATCATAAATTGTAGACATGAAAATGACATTCTTGCTAAAAAAGTTCTTAACCATACAGTGATCAGATTATTAATTTGGTATAAAAGCAGATGAATCATAAATTGCACATGTGTGAATTTAGTCACAAAAGAGCATTGGAAAACTTGACATATTTAAAAAGTTGGTATTGCCATATAGAATATCTTTTCACTTATGACTATGCATCTTCATTTACATATCTAACTAAAAACTTCTGGATGCCATCTGTTGATGAACAATTTCAAATACTCTAGAAAATTCCAGAAAGTTTTGCATCAATACAATACTAATGTAATGTAGAATATTCATATTAAAAAACAGAGTTTATCTATTAATATTATGATGTATTGCAGCTAGGGAATTCGATCCCGGTCCTTATTTCTAATCCCGGGATTTCGGGATTATACTTATTCGATCCCGGGATCCTGGGATTATTTCAGTATTGAGGGTTAATAAAAAATAAGAAAATCTTACAGAAATTAAAAATCAAAATTTAGACAAAAATCAACGTATTTTATGGTATACGCCTAGTTAATTTAATCACTCTAATTAATCAGACTTACAGTCAGACTAACCAGACTTAAAATCACTGTCTTCATGTTAAATTTATTCTTTTTTAAGNAAAATTATTTATATTAATGATGTCTCCGAAGTTCAAGGAACTATTCACAGAAAAATAAGTTATTAGAAATCGGCCGCGGTTTGCTGAGCTGTTCCGCGACGAAAACAATGTTGAGCAATGGCAATGTCGAATGGTGACACTCGGTAAGTAATCCTATAATTTTTTATTTATAGCGTAGTTTATACGGATTATTTCCAAAAAAAATATACGTATTTTGGAAATGTTGAGTCGGATTAGTCTAGAATCGACTAATTTTATGGAAGAAAACCTTTCAATCAGCCGTAGTCCGTAAACTTGACACGTGTCGGGCTGTGTTGGAACGACTCGTAAGAAATCGGATTCCTAAAGAATGGAACGTATCTATATCTTATAGGGGGGTCGACTGTATTCATAAGTATGAAAATTTAGTTTGTTCAATTCAAACAATTTAAAATAATGTATGTTTACACAATTAAAAACAGCTCATGTTGACCTACAAAGTCTGAAAACATTTCTGATAAAATTTCTAACTTGTATACTTGAATCTACTTAAAATTTCTTTAAAAATTAAAAACTTCTTCCATTTTAACATACTGTTTATCCTAAATTTATAAATTTCTGGAATTCAATTATTAAATTTGCATATTATGTTTTAAATAATAACTTATACAACCAACCCAATAATTAATTTAAATATCAAATAAACAGTCAGAATCTTTATTGGACTACTTTAAGGCTAATTATTTATCAAGGAATTATCACATACACTGAACCAATTTACGGTGTGGTACAATCGACTAACAATGCATGCGCAACGTATAAGTTTAAAAGAATCGTTCAAACTCAAGAACGAAGTTATTTGAAAAGCATTCGGTAATCAAATTTACGAGCTAAAACTGTAGGAACCTGATGAAGAGCCCAGAAGGGGTTCGAAAACATTTTTTTTTTGTACTTATTAGTCAATCGTACCACACCGTAAATTGGTTCAGTGTATGTGATTGTTATATAGGTGTGGTGAGTAGTTAATTTTTATATTGAGGAATTACCAGTAAGTAATTTGGCTAGAGGCTGGTGGTTAAGCTACCATCTTGTGTTAAATTTAATAATTTGATTTAGAATATTCTGAAAGAAATGCTTTAAATTTTCTGTTATTTTGAAAGTTTAAAATGTTCTGTTAAGTAGAATGACGTACATCCTGCATGTCAAATAAACTATGTAATAAAATAGCAATGTTTTAACACAACTAAACAGAAAAATTAAACTTATACAAAAAAGTATTTTTACCAATTTTCTTTTACTTTGTTCAATGTTAAAAAACCCATTTACCCACTTTAGGAATACACAGATATAAACTGCTTGAGAAAAAAATTCTTAGTTTATTTATTATCATACTGAAAAAAATATTCTTTAAAAACTAATAATAGCAAGTTCTAAGAATACAGATTTGTATTATTTTCCTCATTATTATTTGAAAATAGTGATAGGTCACTTAACATAGTATTTACTATTAATATATAAATTGAAAATAATGCATCAAATTCATGGATTTAGGTTCAATTCAGGATTCAAACTCATTTTTATATAAAAAAAAGTTTTCTGTATATAATAATAAATTATATTATTTTCTATAACTATTATTTTACTTCAATATTTTAAAATATTAGGGTTAAATAATCCATATTTAGTATGGACAGTCTATACTTTAAAGGCTCCATCTGTGTCCATACCATACTTAGAAAAAATAAACAAAATGTCCATACTTTTCAACTGATCATGCAGTTAATAGTTAAATCATAACCAGTTAGATTTAAATCTGACGAAAGAAGCTAAATTTTTGTATTTGTTGGCTAGGTGCCAATATTGTACAATAGTTCTGTTGCTTACAGAACATGCACACATTCATTATAATGGTTTTTTAATTTGAAAGTACTTGTCTAAGTGATAAAATAATTTTTTTATATTTAAAATTGCATTCTATACCCCACAGAAAAGTGTACATTGAAACTTTATATTATATGCCTACATTTACTAAACTGAAAAATATGAATAAATTCACTTTATTTTGCCTTTCTGTCTGCTAATCTGTCCATATTTTGCCTTCAATTATTATAGTAACTCTAAAAATATTCATCTACAAAATTTTATACATACTTAAAAAACACATTTAAAGTTTTAAGTACTATATTTTTAATTAATTTCTTTAAATTTTAGTACTATTTTTGCATTCCTTCTTGCATAATTACAGAAGTTTCTAATAAATCTTTTCTTAAAGTTTTCAAATAAAATAGTATACATAAAATAATGTAATGTAATTTTAATGGACTGACGAGTGAGATAAATATTTTGAAAAGCAATGCTTAAATGCTTCCAACTTTAACCACAGTACATTTTATAACATGTATTATATTCCCAAGAATGAAACTAAGGCATTTCAAAAACATCAAATTATTAAAATAAAATTACTTCTGAATAATTATTTTTTAAAATTTTTGTGGAAGATCAGTATCTTATCACTTATTAGAAAAAAATGAAATCCTCATTATTACATAAAACATAATATATCCATTCTAAACTAGAGTAGTGATTCTGAAAATATGGTCCAGAGATAACTGGTATTCCAGTGACTGACTAGTCATTTTTCTAAATGAAAATTCTACGCTGTTTAGCTAGAGGATATAAGAGGGTGGTTTTTTTAAAGCTCTGATGGTCCACCATAAAAAAAAAAAAACAAGTAAATAACAAAATGAATTTATCACCAAAAGTTAGATACAAACATGGTTACTTTTCGACATGATCACTGTGAAGATTGAGGCATTTGTCTCATTTGTGGACGAGCTTTTCCATCCCCTTGTCATAGAATGTTGCTGCCAGTGAATTGAGATGGCCTTAACAACATTGTTTTGAAGATTGTCATTAGTCTCAAACCTCTGCCCTGCTAGCCATGTTTTCAGTTCAGGAAAGAGATAGAAGTCTTCACACATTAAAAAGTTTTAAGCTGTGTAGAAGTCTGAAAGGTGGAAGTCTTCACCACCTTTGAACACTCAGCGTATAGCCCCAATTTAGCACCAAGCGACTTCCACCTCTTTCCTGAACAGGAAAAGTGACTAGGAGAACAGAGGTTCAAGACTAATGATGATCTTCAAAACAACGTTAGGGCCCTCAAGTCATTGGTGGCAACATTCTATGACAAGGAATGGAAAAGCTCGTCCACAGATAAGACAAATGCCTCAATCTTCACGATGATCATGTTGAACACGATGATCATGTCCAAAAGTAACCATGTTTGTACCTAACTTTTGGTCATAAATTCCTTTTGTTATTTACACTTGTCTTTTTTTTATGCACCATCAGAGCTTGGAAAAAAAACAGCCTACATATTTTATGCATTAAATTTCTCTTAGATTTCTGAATAGACAATTTTTTTGACATACACCTATGATGATCTTTAAGAGATCAGTAAGCAGTGATATAGATTGTCCACTGACTATCAAAACAGCATTCACACTTCTGGAGACTAGCTGTAACATCATTATGAGGCCCTGAAAGGCAGAGCTATTCAGTCGGTAACAGAAGCATGAGAAAATACATATTGAGGCTCTATAGCAATATAAACGTAGAAGATAAACAAAGAAGCAAAAAAAAATTGTATTGATGCCCCTAATTCCTTGTGGCCCAGAATAATTTGTTCCTTTTGTCCCCTTGGGAAGCCCTGCCAAAAGATCAGGCCAAGTCAATACAAAGTAAAAAAAAAATTTGCTTCAAATGTTTATTTCAGTTCATCAAATTTACCAATATTTTCTGAATTTATTGAAAATAAAAGTGTAATTTGTATAAAAACTCATTTTAATAAAATAAAATTAACACATCATTAGTATATCCTATATGTAATAAAGTATAAAAATAAATCAAAAATAAAAACATACAATTAAATGAAAAAAAAGTACAATAACAACAAAAAAAACCCAAAAATAGTTACTACTAGGGTTTCTCATTTCCCGGTCTTTTGCTTGTCTCGGGATCCCGGGATAAAAGTGAAATGTTTCCCAGGATCCCGGGAAATCCCGGGATAGAATTAATTATTTCTAAGGTATACAAAATATCTTGAAATCAAATGATATAATTATTTTCCATTTTTTAAAGTAATTTTAAAGTTCTGTAACCTCCAAAATCATATTAATAATGCTGTGTAAGGTCTATAGGCCTATAATAAAAATTACCTTTAAATAACGTAGAAATTTTCACAAATAGAAAAAAA
>NW_019385160.1:215471-222451 GCF_000671375.1 Centruroides sculpturatus | reverse complement strand
CTGGATCGTGCAGTTTTTTTTTTTTTAACTTTTCTTTGAGAGTAAAACAGTAAAAAAAGGAGAATTGGGAAATAACGGGCACGTGTTTAAATATATTATATATATAGAGTATACAAAATTATTTTTCAAATTCAGCCTACACTATTACAGATGAATATTTACATTAATTTGTACGTTACCTTATACATATTTTGATTTTATACATTAAAAGAAAATAAATTTCATAAATTTTCGTAGTATTTAACAAATGGATTTATTTATAAACTGGATTTCCATCATTCTATTGCTTAATTTACCTATCATATATCTATTTATAAACATTATGTCCAGTTTCCTAAATTATGAAGACCGATTAGGATTTATAATTCCAACAAAGTTTTATCGTAGGGCCTATTAATTTGGATGAGGGGTGACCGTTAAATCCTAAAGTCCGTTATATTATATAATAAAGTAGTTTTTCCGAATGCGCGAGTTAAAAAATTAGTTAGTTCTACATAAGTTTAAATAGATAAACAGTAAGTAATTAAAATGGCATATGTGCGAGAAGTTTAATTTCACAGAAAAGTTTTCTATATGTATTATTGCTCTCCGAGACTGTAATAAACAAGTATACGATCAAAATCCAAATAAAATCCAAATAATTTTTTTTGTTTTTTATACAAAAACAAAAAAAAACCTTGTTTATTTGTCTTCGGATGATGGTATATCCAAACATTCCCGTTGTGGCATGAAATTACAGCGGCGACTCTTCGATTAAAAAAAAAAAAAAATAGTAATCTTTTAATTGAATTAAATATAAAAAGCATTTTAAAATGAACAGATTTCACATATGACATACGGACCGGAAATTCTTTAGTTAACCTAAAGAATTAAACAAAAATGAACCATTTTGTTATCTAAGACTGTAGCATTATTTAAACACTTCACCTTCTTGTAGGGCAGCGTAAAGATTATCTGCACACACACCCATTGCGTTGCCTAATTTTAGGACAGCTACTATTTTACGTTCGGCCAATAGGTCTGGCCGAACCTAAGAGACACTTATTCAGACTTATTCCCCGAAAAGTAACTGGTGTTTATCGATTGGTCGGATTCGATTCTGGACTCCATAGCGATAAGGTAAAGAATACCGTTGGCACTAAGGAAAAAATTATTTAAACATTTTAATAGTAATTTTGTAGAAGTATAAATTTATAATAGAAAAAAAACAAGAAAAAGAAAAAGCTAGAAGGCATTGTACAGACCACAAGGTATAAAACATAGAGATCAAACTCTCCACATTACTGGAAATTACTTCGTCATCTGTCGATTTTAGCGCCGCGAAACTAGGTCATAATATATCATAACATTACGTTATATTTTGAGTGAATTAATTTATTCTCAAATGCAGTAATGACATTAAAGTATTTATAGTTCACGAAACGTTTAAATTAATAATGCTTGATGTATCCGAAAAAGGAAAACAAACAAGTTTCTGGAATATTCAAAACGTTATTTATCCGAACGAAAGATCCCTGAAACAGATCGAGATTTCGGATAATCGATTCTTATACGATAACCAGTTTAAATTTTTTGTTTTACATTTTAAAAATATGTTATAGCATCCATTCTCTATATTAATATGACACGTCTGTTATTTTTAAACGTTGTTTTTCTTCAGTAAAGCTCATTGCGATAATAAATAGATAACATAAAGTTTATGTCAGAGAGATAAATGTTGAGCTGTAAAATGAGATAAAAATGAAATTATCATTATATTATGTTTGTAATAAATTATATATATTAATAGAGCGAAGTCCATCGACGAATTTTTTCCAGTTTTGTCAAATATATTCTGCAATTACAATTGTATTAATTATCAATTGTTTTATCAATATGTTTGTATATATATTGGAAATACAGTAAGATTTGTTTCTGTAACAAACTACTTATCACTTATACATGTTTAATATCTAAAGAACTGCGCATTATATCTTATCCTTTTAATATGCATAATGTTTTGAAAACCTATCTATATTACACCGATTAAGTTAATACATTGTAAACAAAATAAATTTGAAGTTTATAAAAATTTATAAAGGTATTTTTATACGTCTATAATCGTTATCTGAAATGTTTATTCTCTTTCAAATTTTTTTCTAAGTATCGATATTAAATTATCTTTTTTTTTTTTTCCAAATCAATATTAAGTTTGAAACAAAGATTTATGTTCTAACCAGCTGTTTAGATTTCGAGAATACAAATTTTATAGGATGTTTTTACCTATTTGTTTCTGTTATTTTGATCGTTTTAAGTTTTAAATTTCCTCAAAAGTATGATGCAATTAAAATTAACAATAAAATCTATAATAATGCTGAGGTTAATAGGACAAATTTCCTAATCTTCTATCAGACTTCTATCAGATAATAATTAAAAACATTTGATGTCAAGGGTGAAATATGTTATAATTTAAACTTTTCAGCAATAGAACTTNTTGCGGGTTTTCCCGGGATAAGAAAAATTTCCCGGGATATTTCCCGGGTTAAAAAAACAACCGGGATCCCGTTTGAGAAACCCTAGTTACTACCTCTGTCCTCTATTATGGTATGCCTATACATTTCTGTAAAACTTGTTTGATTATTGACCATTAAAGAAAATAAAAGTTTAAATTTGTGGTTTAATTTTAGTTTTTCTACTAATTATATAGTTTGAAATTCTTGCAGTTGATTGTCATTTGATATATAAGATCTGTAATACACATCAAAATAACATCCAATTAATTTTATTTATCATATGACTTGTGTTTAGTCAAAAAAAATGCAGAAAAGGAAGTTTGATTTAAATGAATTATGTATAATAATTAAGTATGACCATTATGACCATTATAAACCATAATTTCAGATAACAAATAATAGTAAAATGTATACCATAATATGGGAGAAAGATACTATTTAAAAATGAAATCAATTCAAATTTAAATTAAAAAGAAATGAATAACAAACTATTAGCAAATATAACTAATATCATCATAATTAATTGAGTGCATTATCTGATTCAATAAACAATAACAATAGGTCACTTGTTTCATTTTCATGCAAGTAGTTTCTTAAATAATTTTTAATTCATTTCAACACTGTAAATGAGCATTCAGCATTTGTGTTTGAAATATGCATCATCAAAAATATTTTAAAAATTGTTTAGAAGTTCAGGAAGGTAGATGTAATATTATGAAGTTAATACTAATGGTAACTAAATTGTTAGTTGTTACATGTGTATATGAACAACAGTTAAGTTTGATTGGTTACAGCCATATGACTGAACATTTCAAATGGAGGCAAGAAGCCACCCAAATTTTTCAGGTGGCACTAGTTTTATAGTAACACCTGAAAAATTTAGTATTTAGTATTAGATATAGTAATTTAGTATTAAAGTTAGTTTTATAGTACAAATTTAATAATCAAAAATAATTTTATTTTGCAATTGTAACTAGACTGTATTTTGTATAATTATTTGTGAAGAATGAGGCTTTAAAGTGAGGCCCTTAGTTTGCACCTAACGGTAATAACTTATGGTATAAGCAGCCCTGATGACCATACACTTTTGAGAACCACTGCTATAGAAGCAGGGCCATCAAGAAGGGAGAACTGAGGATTTTCCTTGAGCTTGGAGAAAATTTAGAGATCTGTAATGGCACTTATCTCTACAAAATGAATGTTACTTTTACTAACAGAAAATAAAATCTTTAAGATTACTTTTATTAATTTAATAAAAAAATATCTATGTATTTCATTTGTTCAAACAAAAAAAAGTTATAAGAGCCCATGAAGAGACAAAGAACCGCTGTCAGCTGAAGTTCATGACATTAATATTTGAACTTTATTTACAAGTGAATAACACAAACTATTTTATTCATATGAATATAAAATTGTTAATTTTATACATTATCTATGACATTATTAATGAACAACTAAGATGAAAAATGCACACTTTTCATAAATTTTTGTAATATTTATATTATCAAAAGATAAATCTAAAAACAATTGTTTTTAAAATATTTGAAGATGAATCATAAATCAATCAGAAGCATCTAAAAATAGAATTCTTTTTGTGATTTTTAAATATAGAAAAAAATTACAATTTAACAATGTTATAACATAAAATATTTGTTATAAATAGTTTATACTTTACTAATCATTAAAAAATACTGATATTTTAAATAAATTGTCATTCCTAATAAATATGTTGATAAATACTCTGCATTTGTGTTATATATTATAATATATAGTAAATTAAAATAAATAATATATATTTATTATATTATATTATATTAATAATAAATAAATATTATTTTCATTAAATAATTTTATAATAATTTAATTGTGGAATTTTCAGAGAGACTTTTCAAATATTTATTCAATTAATTATTTAATAAAAAATAATCAATAAAAATAATAAATTAATACTAATTTCTTTTACATAGAAAAGAGTATTTACATTTTCCTACATAATTATTTGTACATTAACTCTACAGTATTAATTATTTTAATATTTCTGAAAATAAATGCAGTTTGTAATTAATAATTGATACAAATTCCTATTATAAATTACTACGTTAATCAAATTAAATAATATTTACTTTGTTAATACTCTATTAATAAAATATATAAATTTAAAACTCTTAATTTATATATTTATCAATAGAATATTTAAACACAATGTTATATTAAAATTGCTTTTACAAGTCCAAACTATAATCAGGACAGACAAATTATTATATTAAGTTGATATAAACTCATCTAAAGTTTGAGATTGATTAAACTGTAATTTAACTTGAAACTGCTTTATTTATAGAAAAAAAAATTAAATTAAAACAAAATTCTGTAATGGTTTCAAACCTTTCTGCTTATGTAGAGGAAAAATTGATGATTCAAAAGAGAATCATTAACAATAACCTCATGAAGATGTAATCAAAAAAGGCTTGAAGAAGCTAATAGTGTTCTACTTTGTTTAACTTTTTCCACCAAATAAACAACTTTTAAGTAAAAACTTAGATAAAATATGAAAATAATTACATGCTTAACTGATTTTTGTTTTGTTGTAAATTTCCCAAAAAAATATAACAGGCTTTCAGGAAAGTCAAAGACATTTACTTTAATTTAGTACTTGACAAAAGCTTATTCCTCAGAAATACTAATTAAAAATAAAAGTTTGACTACTTGGAAAAGCTTGTTTTTACTTTTTTAGAAGTTTACAAAATTTGAAATGTTTTGCTATGAATTATAACTTTTTCATAACTGAAATCTATAGTAAAATATATAGAAATTCATGTCATAAATGCAGTATTTATTATTATCTTCATAACTGACATCATGTACATAATTATAATAGATATCATTATAAGACTGCAAACAACTTTTTAAAATATATATTTCAAAAATATTTTACAATCTTATAGCAATATCTATAATTATTATGTGTACAATGCCAATTATACATATATTTATTACACAAGACAACAACATATATAACTTAACTAGTACGTTACATTTGCATTATTAGAGTTGGAAGGGAGAAAAATAATGTATCATATAGTTTAAATAGCTTTGTAGAAAAATATAAACCTAGGAGTTTAAGTAAATATATGTATTCTCGTATTTACAGAAACAGGTTAGTGTAATTGGTGGCATGAATTTTTAAAAAACATAAAAATGTATAAAATTGTAATTCTTGTTGCCTATATATTGCAGAGACTGGTGAGAGGTGAATTATATGTAAAATTTATGGATAAAATATGATGTAATTACTACCACACATATCTCTGATCTATAATTGGCAATTAATATCCTTCAGCCCATCTTCAGACTAGAAAATGACTGTTTCTTTATTGTGTTAAATTAGTTTACGTGTGTAATATGTTTACATTCATAATATCACAATGTAGAAACTCTATCCTAAACTGGATATATTTAAGTGTTGGAAGTGTTGTTATAACACAATATATATGTATTGTTTTATTAATATTTAAATATAAATATAACTTTATTAGACCAATTCATAATGCTATAACACAGAATTTATGTCTTTATATTTAACGTCATATACAAAATTGTCAGAATGTTGCACAACATTTAACATATACATTTATCATTGAAATCAACCTAATTCTGTTATATTTTTTTTAAAATAAATAACTGATTAAATGCATATATTTATCGCATTTATATCAACACACGTATAAAAGCCAACAATGCATTAATATTGTTAAAATGTTTACGTTAACGAAATATAAACTCAATATATTTAAATTCTGAATAAATTCAAGTGTGACGTAACGATTTAAAAAATGATTTATAGAAAAACATTTTTAACTCTTATACAACTACTCGGCAATGGAGTATATGAGCCAAAGGTTACATTAATGTACTGTATAATGTATTAAGCAACTTCTTTACATTGTTACGTATATATGTGTTTTAAGTATGGTAATGTATCCTACATTACTATATACCGATTATTAAAATAATATTAAAAATAAATAAGTTCCTTACCCTCCGGCAACAAGATGAATTACCGTATCGTAATGCGACATGCCATCTATAATATTAAAACATAATTTTCCGTAATAAAATTCTAAACTCGATACTTTAATCTTTAGGATAAACTACAATATAATTCCCTATTTCCCTACATTCGTATCACGTGAGGAAGTGACGGACTGCACGTGAACACTTTTTTGTTATTGGTCTCGGCGTATCACGTGATCGCATCGAGCAAACTCCGTGCATTCGCGTGAACCGAAATAGTCGTCTGCTGGTTGTTTACGTTTTAAATCTTGGCGTCTATGTTACCTTCGACACGTGTCTTTTCATATTTTAAAACTTTTTTTTTTCTTTACATAAAAAAAAAATTTTTAATATTCTTATTTGTTTTAAATTGTTATATATATAAATATAACAATATAAATTATTTTCCTTAATTTTTTATTTATTTATTTATTTAAA
>NW_019385160.1:169199-215066 GCF_000671375.1 Centruroides sculpturatus | reverse complement strand
CTGGATCGTGCAGTTTTTTTTTTTTTAACTTTTCTTTGAGAGTAAAACAGTAAAAAAAGGAGAATTGGGAAATAACGGGCACGTGTTTAAATATATTATATATATAGAGTATACAAAATTATTTTTCAAATTCAGCCTACACTATTACAGATGAATATTTACATTAATTTGTACGTTACCTTATACATATTTTGATTTTATACATTAAAAGAAAATAAATTTCATAAATTTTCGTAGTATTTAACAAATGGATTTATTTATAAACTGGATTTCCATCATTCTATTGCTTAATTTACCTATCATATATCTATTTATAAACATTATGTCCAGTTTCCTAAATTATGAAGACCGATTAGGATTTATAATTCCAACAAAGTTTTATCGTAGGGCCTATTAATTTGGATGAGGGGTGACCGTTAAATCCTAAAGTCCGTTATATTATATAATAAAGTAGTTTTTCCGAATGCGCGAGTTAAAAAATTAGTTAGTTCTACATAAGTTTAAATAGATAAACAGTAAGTAATTAAAATGGCATATGTGCGAGAAGTTTAATTTCACAGAAAAGTTTTCTATATGTATTATTGCTCTCCGAGACTGTAATAAACAAGTATACGATCAAAATCCAAATAAAATCCAAATAATTTTTTTTGTTTTTTATACAAAAACAAAAAAAAACCTTGTTTATTTGTCTTCGGATGATGGTATATCCAAACATTCCCGTTGTGGCATGAAATTACAGCGGCGACTCTTCGATTAAAAAAAAAAAAAAATAGTAATCTTTTAATTGAATTAAATATAAAAAGCATTTTAAAATGAACAGATTTCACATATGACATACGGACCGGAAATTCTTTAGTTAACCTAAAGAATTAAACAAAAATGAACCATTTTGTTATCTAAGACTGTAGCATTATTTAAACACTTCACCTTCTTGTAGGGCAGCGTAAAGATTATCTGCACACACACCCATTGCGTTGCCTAATTTTAGGACAGCTACTATTTTACGTTCGGCCAATAGGTCTGGCCGAACCTAAGAGACACTTATTCAGACTTATTCCCCGAAAAGTAACTGGTGTTTATCGATTGGTCGGATTCGATTCTGGACTCCATAGCGATAAGGTAAAGAATACCGTTGGCACTAAGGAAAAAATTATTTAAACATTTTAATAGTAATTTTGTAGAAGTATAAATTTATAATAGAAAAAAAACAAGAAAAAGAAAAAGCTAGAAGGCATTGTACAGACCACAAGGTATAAAACATAGAGATCAAACTCTCCACATTACTGGAAATTACTTCGTCATCTGTCGATTTTAGCGCCGCGAAACTAGGTCATAATATATCATAACATTACGTTATATTTTGAGTGAATTAATTTATTCTCAAATGCAGTAATGACATTAAAGTATTTATAGTTCACGAAACGTTTAAATTAATAATGCTTGATGTATCCGAAAAAGGAAAACAAACAAGTTTCTGGAATATTCAAAACGTTATTTATCCGAACGAAAGATCCCTGAAACAGATCGAGATTTCGGATAATCGATTCTTATACGATAACCAGTTTAAATTTTTTGTTTTACATTTTAAAAATATGTTATAGCATCCATTCTCTATATTAATATGACACGTCTGTTATTTTTAAACGTTGTTTTTCTTCAGTAAAGCTCATTGCGATAATAAATAGATAACATAAAGTTTATGTCAGAGAGATAAATGTTGAGTTGTAAAATGAGATAAAAATGAAATTATCATTATATTATGTTTGTAATAAATTATATATATTAATAGAGCGAAGTCCATCGACGAATTTTTTCCAGTTTTGTCAAATATATTCTGCAATTACAATTGTATTAATTATCAATTGTTTTATCAATATGTTTGTATATATATTGGAAATACAGTAAGATTTGTTTCTGTAACAAACTACTTATCACTTATACATGTTTAATATCTAAAGAACTGCGCATTATATCTTATCCTTTTAATATGCATAATGTTTTGAAAACCTATCTATATTACACCGATTAAGTTAATACATTGTAAACAAAATAAATTTGAAGTTTATAAAAATTTATAAAGGTATTTTTATACGTCTATAATCGTTATCTGAAATGTTTATTCTCTTTCAAATTTTTTTCTAAGTATCGATATTAAATTATCTTTTTTTTTTTTTCCAAATCAATATTAAGTTTGAAACAAAGATTTATGTTCTAACCAGCTGTTTAGATTTCGAGAATACAAATTTTATAGGATGTTTTTACCTATTTGTTTCTGTTATTTTGATCGTTTTAAGTTTTAAATTTCCTCAAAAGTATGATGCAATTAAAATTAACAATAAAATCTATAATAATGCTGAGGTTAATAGGACAAATTTCCTAATCTTCTATCAGACTTCTATCAGATAATAATTAAAAACATTTGATGTCAAGGGTGAAATATGTTATAATTTAAACTTTTCAGCAATAGAACTTCTAATAATAATATAACATTTAAAAAAATATTAATTAATTATTATTAAAATATAATGACGGCTTTAAGAAGTCACGAGGAAATTATATTATATATAAACATACAGATGAAGTAAAAATAACAAACATGTTTTGACCTACAGGGTGGTCCAAAAGTCAGTTAACCGAGATTTATTTATTTTTTTAAAAATTATTATTTAAGAATGGTTAAAACAAATTTGAAACAATTGCACATTCATATGTAGAAGTAAGAGCTTATAATTGAGTTTCTACACAATAAATTGAAAAAAAGTTTCGTTTCTCCAAATAATTTCGTCTTTACAAAATCTCATGACTTTAATATTAAAAAGTTTATTATGATTTATAAAATTTTCAGATTAATTACAGATCTAAATTAAAGACATATTTTTAACAATTTTGTCCCGGAAAGAGTTGAATAAGAATGTATGACAAATTAAATTTTATTGTAATTATTTTTTTACACTTTAACTTAATTTTACATTGTCATAATCTATATATAGACATTAAAAATATTATGCTTTTTATAATTCTATAGGTCTATCACTTAAACTGTAATATAACTGTTATATATAGGCTATATAAGGAAAATAGATTTATTCCGAATTGATAGAAAACTTGTAAAATACAATACAGTCAGTCAATGAACTAAAAATAAATGTAAAAGTAGATCGAAAAAAAATTGAAAATCGTTAAAAGTTAATATTACAGAAGAGTTATTTTATCGAATCTATTTAAAAATAAAACAAATTTTTCTTAAAAACTATAGGACATTTTAAACTTTTGAACAGTTTGTTCTTAAAATACAATAACCATTTTGAAATAAATTTACATAAATAAGTACAATATACTTTGTCATACTTTATATATATGTTACTATAGACTACAGTAGATGTAAACTTATAGAGTAATACAAAACAGTAGACTAAAGCTCGGTTCACACTGAGATTTTCGTGCAATTTTTGTCGTTTGAGACGAAACAAATCGTAAACCATGTAATATCATTAGGTGGTTTACGATCTGGAGGTTTGTTTAGTTTAACTCCCCTAAAGAAAATTATTTTTATTTATAGAAAATTATAATTATTTTCTCACATGTATATTTTCTTAATAGATTGATTATCAAAAAAGCGGAAAAAACGGATTATTTTCTGCATTTATTTAGCGATCAGTTGCGATAGTTTAAGTTTAATTGGTCACTTGAAGAAAGTAATAACAAACACAGAAAACTATAAAAACCCAGAAGATTCTGTTTCTTCTCAGTTGAGTTCATCCATCCGTTACATGAAAAATGATCTGTGATATAGAGTATCGTATAACCTATATCGTATACCGATCGAGAAATGAATCTTTTTAGTCTCCGATATGTCTCTGTGTCTCTTACGATACAAAACTACCTACTATATCATCAGTGAGTTACGATAAAGACAGCTCATAGAGAAGACAAATTTTCTTTTCAGTTATGGTAACGGAATATTATCATTAGACTTTGAACTTTTAGGTTCTAAAAATTTGATTTTAGGTGCCTAAAACCAGCCCATTTACTCTAGCTAAATAAACTCCAAAAACATAAGGAGTAACCTACCTCCCAGGAGAACATTCTGTAGTAAACTGGCCCCTATTTAGGTGTTAAATTAATAGTTTTATTTATTGAAAAAATTTAATATGAAGTGATATCTCGGTCATCGCTAGCTTATTAATTAAAGATAGGGCTTCTGAATGTTACAGTTAAGTGTTAAAAGTAACTGTAGGGATGGTGGCATCCCAAACCAATAAAGTAAAATGACGACCACATATACAGTACAATTCCGATTGCAGCAGAACAAATAATAAACTATTTGAAAAAAACTTTGGTATCTTAACACACAAAATTCTAACGTCTTAACACGGAACATGTAAAAACGTGGAAGCGCAACAAATATCAATGAGCTATGATTTGATCTACGAGTCTTATTCAGCGTTACGACCGTGCTAATGTTATCGAATATCAGTTGTTAGTCAGTGAAATCAGTTTTCCTAATTTATAGGCCTCTTACTGTTTTTACCGTAAAGAATTATATAAAATTTTACAAAAATAAAGGGGTTTCTTTTTCATTCTTTCATAATACTAAAAAATGCGATAGAATGAATAATTGCAATGTTTTTGGCTTTCATGTATGCTCTTTCACTATTACAGGAGAACCAGTCAAGTCTAATAGCCCGGTTGGTCTGATTACAGATAAAACCATTGCATCAAACATGATACAAGTCTATGAATTTTTACAGTTAATTCCCATTTTCTAAAACATTAAAACCACAAGAACTACCTATTTTTTCCATTCGATTTATTTAAAGAAATCAGAAAACTGGAAATTTTCTGAATTAAATAAAAATTACGCAATATTTCTTTCCATTGAAGTTCTAAAATTAGTTTTTTATTATCTAAAAGATCTTTAAATAAATCAATATTATCATTTGTTTTTTGTAATACGCCTTCGATAAATGCATATCTTACCGATTATACCGCATTAATAATAAGTAAATTATGTAATCAATGACGTACAAACAGTTTTACAAACTATTCTTTGATAATGTGGCCAGTTTTATATATCAGATACGAAGTTTAACAAAGTTAATTTTGCTTATTTAGTCCGATAAAAAATTTAATTTTTATTGTGATTATTTTCTATATTTTTAAACTTGTTTTTCCTTAAACAATGAGCTATTCATTCACTAGATTCATATAATGGGGTTTATAAAGATCTCTTGTAGATATTCCATAAATCAACGTGAGATCTTTTATGATTTATAATCACGTAAAACGTATGACACATTTCTTTTACACTAATGTTAAAATACAGTATAAACTTCTAAACAACGCATTATTACAAATATATCACAGTCAACACCAATCAATAATTCATGACCATTTTTAAGCTAGAGGCGTGTACAATTTTTGGCGGACATATCAAAGACCCAGCTTGTAATCAAAGATGCTCTTATGTGTATAAACAAACAGTGATGTTGTAAATCTGCATTTATTCTCACGTAAAAAAGATATAAAGATAATATTAAAAAATAGAGAAACAAGTAATTGTAAAAGTAATAACATTAGAATAGAGAAACAAATTAGCATATTTAGATGATTCTTTTTTTGGAATTTTGTGGCACTCCTGTGAGAAGTTCCTGGGAAACTACTGTTAGATCTAATATGCAATTTCAATATGCAATAATTAAGTTATTGCTATATGAGGGTGTAGTAGAACGACTATAGTAAGGATGGCTCTAGCAAATTCTGGTTTGGACTTCCAGAGTCTCTGGGTGACATACCTCAGAGAAAGAAGGTCTGAGGCCCTTTTCTGAAAAATTTTTGGAATGTAATTTAAAACTGTTAAGTAATATACGCTCGACCGTACAGAAATATTCGAAATTTAAACGTTAAAAATTCATTATTTATATTTTTTTAAAGATAAATATATAAACAGAATTTCGTCATTTAGAACAATGTACAGGCGTGGCTGAAAATTTTCTAGTGATAGCTGAGTCACTAGCTGCGAGCCTATTGCAGCAATATACAATTTCATTGATAATGAAGAAATTAAATCAATCTTTATCATCTATCCTGTTTTGCATTTGTAAATCATAAAGAATTTTATCAGATATTTATCACAATGTTAACATATTTCGTATAATGAAATCATCACATTCAGAATTTATTTCACTTTGCATGTATGATGAAATCGTTTTTGGAATGATGAAATATATGCATTTAAACAATGGAAAGGATTGTAAAACTCCGTAAAGAAGGTAATTCAGTAAGGACTTGTAAAACATGTCGGCTGTTCACAGTCAGTTGTATGACAAAAGACATCAAAGCGTGTCAGGACAATAAACTAATAGAAATGTATCTTAAAAATAGAAAATGTACAACAAAGATTAATTAATAGGAAGTGGATTGAAGTGAGTGCTAGTGTCTGTAAGAGAACACTGAGAAATTGTTTGAAAGAAATGGGATTTCCATATACAAAAGCAAAACGATGTCCGACATTAACACCAAAGCATAACAAGAAAACAGGTTACAATGGACCAAAGCAAAGCAATCGTGTACTTTTAGACGACTGGGTGAAAGTGATTATTCAGTGATGAATCACAAATCTGTATGGATCTAGAAGAATATGGTGGAACTTTTGTCTGGCGGTATTGTAATGAAGCTTATAAGGATGATTGCCTAAAGAAAGCAACAAAATTTCCTACTTCCGTGATCATTTGGGGTTGCACTTCAGGTGAAAGACCAAGAGAATTAGTCATTATTACATCAACAGCGAATGCCCCGATTGAAGAACTTTTTTATTCCATCTATTGAAATTACTTTTAGTGGTGATGTCATTTTCCAAGATAATAATTCATCTTTTCACAAGGCTCGAACTGTTAAAAAATTTCTTCGTAACAACACATCAACAGAATAGAACCGAGTAGTTTTGGTGCCCGAGACAAACCGCATACCTGGCACCCCTGATTCAACGTTAATTACAAAAAAGTTTTACAGCTTCAAGATCGGCGCCCGACGTATATGATTATCTTCGCTCCCCTTAGTTATGCCGCTGCAACATAACGGACTAGCCAACAAATAGTCCAGAGCTCAATCCAATAGAAAACATATGCTGGAAATTAAAGAAATTGGACCAGGACAAACCACTCTCTCAGGCCAATTTCTTTAATTAACATAAAAAATTAATTAATTAATTAATTAAATACACGATCATAATTATTTTTACAGATAATAATCATTAGAAAAATGTAAAAACTTAAAAATATTCACTCAGTTTTAATTACAGATAAGAGAGATTTAATATACATTTAGTTTGAAAATATTCCCGAAGAGGGCGCAAGCTGTCGTACCGAGACTGATGCTGTGTTGATTTGTCAATTTTACGTGTTTGTTTGGATGAGAAGAGGAAGATGACCGATAATCCTTCCGTTATCATGAAGTTGATATCCCGTCACAAAATTCTCTTTGGCTCGCTTCTTGTAGTTTGGATTGTCGGAATGATATGCACCGGTAATTTCATTATAAATATTATACAATATTTCCCATTTTTCATAAGTTTGCAGTGTAAACAACCTTTATTCTGTTCTCAATTCGTATTTATAACTAAATATTAATAATACTTCGTGATTTTAATCATTTTATTAATGAGAATTATATAGTACATATAGAATAGAAGAAACTTTGAAGGTTTATAAAGAAAATAAAAATTGAAAGTTACTTTTAAATAATTTGTAAAAACAAAGTTGAAAAAACAAGTTACTTTACAAATTCAAGTTTTTTCAAACAAGCTCCTAAAAGTAACTTGTTTGAAAAAACTTGCTTAAAAATTATAAATTGCTTTGCTGCTGTCGACGGCTGCATACCTTGAGGTATGAAGAAGTACGCAGGAGTTGCAATTTAGCACAGAGTATTTGGTGCCCAAGTCGTGCGCACGTAAAATAAACCAGACTTGTAGGTAGTCGGGACCGAGAACTGGGTCAAAATAAAATACAAAATGCTGAGACTTTCTACATATGGGCACGAGGGCGGGATTTGCACACGTGTTGCTCACGCTCTCCGAGATGTAGTCTCGTCCCAAGAATGGCTTTCGCCGTTTTACTTGTTCTTAATACAGTTGAGAGATATGTATTCTATTTTAAAATAGAATTTCCTCTAGAAACTTTTTTTTTTAAAGAATAATGTCTAAAACAGTGATTCTTAGTTTGTAAACATGCACTGGGTGGTCCGCAGACTGACACTTTATCATTTTTCCAAAATACAATTCTATGCTGTTTCTCCAGAGAAAAGAACATTTTTCACGCATCTCTTATGTTAAATTGCCAGATAGATTGCGTGCCAAAATTTTTGTTTATTATAACTAAGGTAATATTTACAGAGTAAGTGGACGAGAATGTACGTAGTTTGCATTTTGTTTGCGGCTCTGTTTAAGTGGTCCGTGGATTGATAACTTTGAAAACCACACGTTATGAAAGTGCTAATTGGATCATCTTTTGCCGTGTATTCTGTATTTATTTAGTTACTTTGCATTTATTATTTCCATTTAGGAGCACGATGACTTTCTGGAAAATTTCTTATTAAAAAAATTGTTTTAATTTGAGATGAAAATTATTATTTATTTTGCATTAATGACATAAACTGTATATGCATTATAAATAAAATGAAAAGGTTTCTTTGAAAACAAAATAAATATAAAACACTGTTTTTATCAAAGCAAGTATTTTCATTCGTAATTTATTTTTATTTCTTCAAGTCTTTAGATATTGAGTTGCTGATAAATGCCTGTTACAATAGTTAATCAGATTGTTGGCATCTATTTTTTTCCAGATTGCATTATCTTGCAAAAATAGATTTATAAATTCAAAAACATTTAGAAGTTTTGTATAATTTAGTCACCACCTGAAGCAGACCTCGGTTGAGGTCGAAAACATTCGTGAAGTTTGTTACGGAGAGAACACTGTTATAAAAAGGTTTCGTGGATTGTCAAAAAAGCAATGTTTTATATTTATTATGCATTTTATTATTTCTAAGAATATCAATTTTTCACTCAACACTTATATTAAATAATCATCTATATCAACAAAATATATATTATGCTATTAATTATTAGTTCAGTAATTACAGTAATTAGAACTAATTATTAGAACAAAATTTAGTGTAAGTATCATAATGACTCAAATAGTTGAAATATACATTTGTAAGTATATGAAATAATTCATTAGTCAACAGTAACAAAAGTTAATGTAATTTATTTGTTATTGAATGTATTCTTATGTATAAAATGTACCAAGTGTAACATTTTATAATTGAAGTTTTGTATTTTCAAAAAAACTATAGAAAGAGAAATAAGTCAAATGAGGTGTTGGCAAAAAGTGAAATGGAACTGACTGAAATCATATTAAGAGAATTTATATGACTTATGTCAGTTGATTTTTTTAATGTTTTGTCTTGCGTACTGTAAACTGATTAAAGATTAAAGAAGTTATTTGGCTTTCTATATTATTCATTAGACATTTCTTTGGAATTTAAAGAAAAAATCTAATAACTTAAATCATAATTATAATAAATTATACTTCATAAAAATGGAAGATCTCATAAATTGAGTGTTTAAAACTTTGAATAAGATAGATATTAAAAAAATACAGTAGTCTAATAAAAGGCTTTCAAATGCTTTGATAATGATCTTAGATGATATTCTTTAATTTAAATAAATCATATATTTATGCCAATTAACATTTATAAGAACATTTAATTTATAAACCTTTCCCAGAACATATTTTATATTTGTATTTCTAAAACGTATTTAATTTTTCTAATTGAATATACATTATTGTCAGTCAAATATATAATTTTAATGTTAATTATTGGAAAAAATATATATATGTCTGTCAAATGTTTTAAATCTTAATTTAACATAATATATAAATTGTTTTTCGTTTCCTTTCTTCATTGTCCTAGAGCATAAAGTAAATGAAAATTAAAACATTTTATAAACGATAGTTTTGAATAAACTGAAATTAACTAGGAATAAAATTTTATATAGTATCAGTATTGTAATAGTTGAATTAAAATTACATATTTCAAAAGTCAATTTTAATAAGTAAATATTCAAAATATAGTATACTACTAAAGCTGGATAAATAATCATTATTAGCACTAACAGTATTTACAATGAAAATATTTATATTTTCAAATCAATTTGTAAATACGGTGTTTGATTTGGTAGTTACTTAAACGAATTGTAAAAAAATGTCATTGTTATAATTAATGTTTTTATAAAACTTTCCTACATCCACTGTCTGCATTGCTTTGAGATTTAATTTAATGCTAAACAGAATGGATTTCAGAATGTCTTAAAATTTATTCATTCTTTTATAATGGATTTATGAATTAATCTGTGGGACTAATAATGAAAAAGTTGCTTATTCTTTGAAAAAGATATATAACATTTTTTTATTTGTAACAACCAGATACTCTTATAATAGATATTCACCTCACAAAATCCTTCATAAGCAAAAAAAAAAATTGTAGCTAATTTGATACTAAAAGAACATCCAAAAGTTTGAGCTTGTTGGCTTATATCCAAAAATAAATACTTAGATGTGTCAGATGAGTCAACAAAGTTTGACAATGTTTAGATTTACTTTTTAATATTTAGTTGGCTTTGAATGAAGTAATTTTGTATAATCTATTGTGTAATTAATCATGCAAATCATATAATTATAGTTCTTTTAGAATATTTAAATACTTTGTTTACTTTCTTATCCTCTGTAAGTTAACTTGTCGAGACTTTCTGGAGGGTCCCAATTCTTGATGATGGACACCTTGCTTAGTTACTTTGTCTATTTAGAATAAATTAATATAGTGTTTCTTGTAATGGTTAAAATTTATTTTATTGTTATGTTTTTAAAATAATAAGCAGAGTAAATTAAGGAAACATAATTTAATTATTTTTTTTTATTGATTTTGCACTAAATCAAGCAGAATTCTAAAGCAATAAAATAAACCATTCAAATTAGTCTAATGCAGTGGTTTTCCAAACTGTTTACCATGACACCCAGAGGTGCTGCCAAATCTAATTGGGGGCCATGGGCAGACTAGCTGTTATTTTAATAATTGATGATACACTGACTTCGATTGTAAAGCGAACCATAAAGGCCTCACAATCAACTTTCGAGATTTGACAAAAATATCGGCAGCATGGTCATCCAGCTTAATATGAATCTTAATAATTGAAGGAAGCAGATACTATGCATCCTTATATCTAAAGCTATGTATTTATGTGCGGTGATCAGGGGTAGTAACTCTCTGTACTTATTATTTTTAGATATTTCTGTAATCTTTATGATTTTTATACTTCCGTTGCAATGTTAAAGATCCTGTCATAAGTTGCTACGGATTATAGGCTAATTCAAAAATATTCGAAATGCCTGTTTGTTTTTTGTGCATTTGTACTAAGCATTCAATTTTTACAGTTTTTATTTTGCTTTCTCTTATTTCTTTTTCTTGAGAAAAGGTCATTTAACATGACCGAAAACATTTGGAAGTAATAAACTTCGGCTGCAAGTTCATAAGGTGTCTTAGTACGTCTTTTGGTATAATCTTATCATAGCTGCTCCTTCTATATGTACTGGAGGGGTGACATATATTCAATGATTTTAAAAGTTGATGGTGATTCCTCTTTTCAGCTTAAATGCAATGTCCAGAAAATGTGCATAAGTGCCACTTTCTTGCTCTAATTTAAATGTCAAGCCATATGGGTTTGAGTTTATATCATTGATAAATTGCTGAATTTTGAGATGTCTTCTAATTATACCAATGCTTTAAATTATATTTGTAAGAAATATGTTTATATTCTGTTCAGGTCAAATGAAAACTGTCATTTGATCACCATTTTTATCCTGAAGAAGGTTGATGAAAATGACCAAAAACATTCAAAAATTTAAAATATCACTGCATTTTCAGATTAAATTATGTTCTTTTCTTCATAACAGTGGTAAAAGTGAAAAAAGAGAGACACAGATTCTTAGTCATTTTTATTCCTCCTGTTTTGTAGTTAATTTTACAAGTTGAAATCTGTAATCAATGCATGTGTCACATATGAAAATAATTGTATTATATGCATTTTATAGAGTTGGGTTTACCCACTCTGCAAAATAGACATATATAATATATATATATATATATAGGGAAACTGCTGCTAAATGGCAACAGATTAAGGGAGCCAGGAATCAGAAAAATTTGAGAATCAATGGTCTAACAATTCAAAGAATTTTTAACAATACCAATCTACATTAATTTCTTAGAATATTTTCAGTATTTTAATTTCAAAAATATGTCTATGCTCTCATATTGATCTATACTATATATGTTTTTCTTACATATATCTTATCTATTACTAGCAGATGAGCCTGGCATTGCTCAGGCAAAAAGTAATGATAACAAAAATTAAGATTATTAGATTATAGCCGATCTTACCCATTTTTACCTGGTACAAGAATTAGGTTCACCCTCTTCCAAGACTAATTAGAGAAATTTTAGATGAGTGTAAAAACATGTTTGATTTTCCGCTAAAAACCGCATTTAAAATAGTACAGTAAAATCTGAATTCTGGGTAATCCTTAACCCTCTCTCTCCTCCATGGCAGAAATTTTGAAAAGTTCTTTCTTTGTATACATTCTGGTGATGTACCCTAACTGTGTACTAAATTTCAACTTTCAACTCCTAACTGTTTGGGCTCTGGCTTATTATCATCATTATCGATCCATCTCGATTATATTATAAGATTGAAATTTTTATAAATTATATTTTTTGGAATCTCCAACTAATTTTTGTTAATATAAATATATTATTAAAGATTAAACCTAACATATAATGCTTCCCAATATGTTTTCAAAGAATTAATGGTTTATGCATAAATTCTTTTTGCAACATCTAAGAAAATAATCATTTTAGTTTAACATCACCCAGTATATGAACTTGCAAAAGTAGAGAACTGAATTATCTGACTTGAACTAAGTTACTTGATTAATATTTTACAAACTATTAATAGTATATGTTCAATAGATATATCAATAAATATTTCAAAAATGTTCCTTGAATCTTTTTTTAAAAAACTTTATATTACAGAAAAATCTCATTTTAACAGATTGCTTCGGCTGCCAAAAATTATCCATTGTTCCGAGAATCTGTTATATTGTAACAATGGATTTCCCGCACACCCAGGAAAATATCTGTTATTCAAAAAATTTTCTGTTTTTAACTCCTAAAAAATACCAGTACTTGAAATTATTCAATTTCTTGAGATCTTTCTTCTTTATCCTATAGAAACACGTATGTTTGTAACATATTATGCCATATGTGTGTACAAAAAAGCTGACGAAAATTGTACATACTGTAAGGATAAGAAGAGGCAAATTACATATGCTCATTAGTACTGTAGTTTTCTTGACTTCATGATTTCTAAAAAACCTTGACCAACTTGATTTCTCTTGATGCTGCTTTTCTATCTGTTAAATACAACACTGCTTGATATTAGTATGTCATGTACAGTACAGTCTGTTTGTTTATGTTGCAACTCATTAAGAAGGTCTTCACGACTTGGAAATATTTGATGGCATTGCTAAATTTCAGCACTACACTTGGATCAGTGACAATGTTCACCAGGTGACTCCTCCTCAATCGTATCATCTGGCTGATTTTCTTTGTACAATTCTTCAATTGTACATAATCCAAATGCAACAAGTGCATCATCAAACTCTACAAATTTTCAGAAACCCAAATAGTAACTATACATTAAAAAAATGTGAAGTTTACGATAGATTTGGGATAGAAAAAAAATCTGTTATTCTGAGTAACAGACCCACTAAAAGGAGGTAAAATTACATTGATTTGGCAGGACCTGGAAAAAAATCCTTTATTCCAATAAATCTGTTGTTCCATAATCCATTTAAATGTGATTCTACTGTATTTGTTGTAAAATATAAAGCTTTTTTAAAAAATATTTTATTCAATAGAAAGTTTTTAATTCAAGAATTTTAAAATTTAACAATTATTTCATGAAACTTTAAAAATTAAATTAAATTTACATTTTAAATTCTTAAAGTTTGTGAAATTTTAATTGTTACATTATGATCGTTGTAATTGATGATGATGATGAATGATACATTTATGAATGTTTTGAACAAATTTTGAAGCCAGCAAGATAACTGAGGCAGTTAGGGTGTCAGTCTACTCTTGTGTCCTGGATTTGAATTTAGGTAGTCAAAAATTTTTAGGAATTTTTTAAGTGGTAATCTGTCCCAGATATGTTGACCCTTGTTGTACACCACCCAGCTGTCCCATTATGGTGCTGACCAAATCCATGATGGACCTAAAAAAAGAGTATTTGTAGTGTCCACAAGGCAAGAAGAGTAAAAGAGAAACAAAAAATAAATTTTGAAAACTCATATGTCACATAATAAATATTGTTTTTGATTGTAAGATATTTAGATTTAATATGCAAACAATTTAGTATCAATTATTGACTATATTTATGGATTATAGCTATAACATTTGAAATAATTAGTTTTCACAGTTAATCTGATTCAGTTACATTATCATTCATGATTATTTCAATGTCAACATCAGAATCAAGATCTTGACTGTCCTTTATCCTATGGTTCATACCCACCATCTCCAATTTGAGTTTTCCTAATTACCCTTCAGCTGATAAGTTCTCATGAACTTGATCACAGCTTTCCCAGTCAATATCTGACAATATATATAATTTTAAATATGTTTCTTGAATCTTGGAATAGAAAGTGCTATCCAATTCTGGACAATTTGAAGAGAGAATTTTAGTTAAATTTGGTCTAAACTGTATATGCTGTATAGTGCAGTACTTCAATGTATTTCCTTTTTATGCAGTATCTTTATTCTCTGGGCTTTATTTGAAGACTGGGTGATGTACTATAAATTAAAACAACTCATCAACCTTGAAGAGAACTTATATAGACAAGATTTTACCATCCTGCAGACTGGGTTTAATCAAGCAAATTCAATAGGTTCAGTAAAAATGATTATATTAAGGTAAATATATTTATTGTAAGCATAACAAAGAATAAAAAGAATGTTATTACAGATCTTTCAAAGGAAAGTCTTATTTAGAGAATATTAAAGACTGCGAGAAGGAAATTAACTTTTAAATATTTTGTATAAGAGTAACAGATCAAAAAGAATACAGAACCATAGCTATAGGAGGCTATGATGTGGCTAAGTCCCTCAGCTTAGTGAATAATTCTTGTATACACTATATATAATACATACTTTTGCTTTTATCATGTAAGCTTTAGGTTACTGTACTTTTTTACACATGAACATTAGCTAATAAGCCTAGTACTAGAAAAGAAAAAATATAAGTTGATAATTTTTTCAGCTTGTCCCTTATTTATAATTCTAACCCTCTGATGATTTGTTCCTGGCTATTAGACTGAAATAATATTAAAAACATGGGAAAATACTTTATTTAATGCTGTTTTTAATTTGTAAAGACATGTTTTATAAATCACAACCTTTTATGGTATGGTTAATAAAATACAACTAACTTGTAAGAGAGCTTCATTCCTGACTGAAGTGCAGTGATGGCTTGTGAACTCATGTTAGATCATTGGGAGATGCTAAATTAAAGCAACTTGTTACTCTGCATAAGCAGCAAATTTTTATCTTTGTTCTAAAACTTTAACTATATAATAAACATTGTGTGAGATAAAATATGTTAATGTATATAGATTAATTTTAGTGTATAGGTTATGTATAGTTAAATTTTTGAGAAAAATGGAAAAAGATCAGTATTTTAAAAAATTTGGCAAGAGTTTTGCTTTATTTCGTATGTCAGGTAGTGTGCACTCGTTTACATTTTTACGATGCAAAATTTCCATTGACTTAATGTGGAGTAACCTTTGACCCTGATATTTCCCATTTTAATTTTAAAATTTGGCCTCTTTTATGACATGACATGCCATTTTATTACTTCTATTAATGTGCAAAATTTCATACAAATCAGTCAAGTCATTACTTTGCAACTTACATTTCAGTGATTTGTCAATTTGAGTTGCTGTCATCACTGCCAAGGAAGCTTGCTTGCTTTACTCACTGCACATTAGTTATTAAAGTGATATAAAATCCATGACTGTGCAATTAGTAGACCAAGCCTATGATAGAATTTTAGAAAGTCCAACTCCTGTCTCTAAGTAATAATGTAAACTATACAGTAATCCCTGCTAACATGGATTTTGCATAACTTGGACAATTTTTTCATAATTTAAAATTTCTTGATGATAGAAAAATTATAATTAACAAGTATTTTCAATATATGCTGGTCTTTGCAATACCATGCATTATATTACTGCAGTCAAAAAGTTACTAAATTAGAGTTTTTCATTTTTACCACTATCATCATCATCATCATCATAATCAACAACAACCACATATTAACTTACAAAATATTTTCTTTTCGTGGGTATAGGAAACTATTCAAAAATGTTAAATTTAACCCAAACTCTGTGCCGTTTTGTATGTCTTTTGACAGTAAACAGAATTAGCTAGTGCAATGTATTTGAATATAAATTTCTGAATTACAGGAGGCTTCTATAATATAAGATAGGAAGTTAATACTGCTATTAAGAGCTTAACGTAAAGTACATAAAATAACAAGTTGGTCTGTTTTACTAGCTCTAACACCTCTACCAACAAATGTGCTTCTGTCTACAACTCCAGAGCCCTGGTAAAATCAAGATTGATTTCATTTCTTTTTGAATACATACAAAAAATTAAATCAATATAGTAATTAGACTTGTTGCTTAATCATATTAAAATGACAATTCCAGTTTCAAATGAATAAAAATGATCATATTGTATATAAATTTCAAAAGAAAATACTAATAAGAAGTTTGTAAGTTTTTTTAATTTAATATTGATAGAACTACAATAAGAAAACCATTAAATAAATGAGAGAGAGTTGTCTTAATGCTTTTAATATAATGATCTCTCTTAAAAACACCTGGAACTTATTTCTCCATAAAAGATTACATCACAAATACACTTCAAAAAATTCTATAGTTTCAATTATATAAGTAAAATTCAAAATAATAGATAATTATGAACTAAAATTTGATAATTTTTGTATTTAAATAATTTTTAGTTAAGATTTAAATATTTATTTTTAAAATTTAAGCAGTAAATCTAAAAAAAAAAGCAAAAAGTTTTGATTTCTTTAAAAAGTCTGGTTATTTAATGTTGTTAATATATAATATGGAGTCAGAATTTTTATATATTCTGAAATATTTATAAAACAAATTGAAATATTTATAAATGACTGAAAATAAAATATTTATTTTTAATTATGTAGTAACAATAACTATTGTTTTTAAATAGTAACATTAATGGGAAGAAATGGTCATACTAAAATTCGATTAAGAAGAACGTCTCATACTATGCTTCTTCATCATCGTCATAATGATTTACCACCGCCAAACAGTTACAAGATGGTAAAAGCTTTAAAATATTGCAATCCTCCTGAAGACATATCTTTGGGTCATGAAGGTTAGTTTCATTTTAGATTTTCTTTTTTTATTTTTATTTGGTGATCAATATTTAAAAATTTTGTTAAAGTATTAAAATATTAAAAGATTATATTCTTTAGATTACAAATTAGACTTTACAAAAATTATTTGTATAATCTTAAAGTGCACTTGCTGTAAATGCTAATGACATACACACTGTGAACAGTATAGTACAGGGGTGGGCGAGCAAGAGTTCAGTGGAAGCCGAAATGTAGGTTTTGCAAAATGCATGGGAACTGCAGTTCTGTACGTTTTTATTCTATATTACAGTTCTATACTGCAATTTTATTATATAATATAAATATAATATAAAACAAATATTGAATTTTTTTAATAAACATATTTTTACAAAATTGTGGAAGTAAAATTGTAAAAATAATAATAAAAAGCAGAAATTAACACTTTCAGCAAGAGCCGCATGTAACTCAAAAAGAGCTGCATTTGCTCATGTCTGGTATAGTACAAAGGCAAGTAAAGTGAAAAATACCTTGTACTAGATTCTTGCCAATCCAGCCATTCCTTGCACAATGTGTGTATTGGCCTACATGTAAAGCCTGCATAAAGACAATGTATGATATGATCTGTTGTCCTTTGGTACTGATTCTATTTGGAGGCAGGTGGGCAATAATAAGGCAACTGACATGCAATACTGTACAGAGAAACGAAAGCTAAGTAAACAAGAAACAGGACATATGACACTGAGATTATGGTCCATACCGGCCTAGACTTAACATTTTCATGGAAATGGAAGCAAATAGGGGGTATGCTGGATAATTGAGAGGCAGATTATTAAGGACCAGATTAGCAAGAGTATACTATATATAAATTATTTCTATAAGAACTAATTAAAATCTTAATTTTAGAGAGATTCTGAACTTGGGTCATCTAGTGGTAACAAATTTGTCATTGCTCAAAACTCAATTAGAATTCTCTCAAAAAAAATCTTTATACAGTAGATCCCCCTATAAGACGGTAGATACGTTCCGTTCTTTATGAATCAATTTTGTAGGAATCATAGTTTACGGACTACGGCTGTTTGAAAGGTTTTCTTTCATAAAATTAATCGATTCTAGACTAATTCGACTCAACATTTCCAAAATACGTATATATTTTTTAAAATAATCCGTATAAACTACGTTATAAACAAAAAATTGTAGGATTACTTACCGAGTGTGTACCCTTTGACTACGCTCGTTGCTAAAGCTTGGTTTCGTCGCGGAACAGCGCATCAAATTGCGGCCGCGATTTCTGATATTATTTTTCTGCGAAAACTTCGTTGACCTTTGGAGACATCATTAATATAAATAATTTTTATGGCCGTTAAATAAAAAATGTTTCTTTCACAAGAAATGTATAAAATTACAGTACTGGACAGACGATAGGTCGCCTAACTCGCCGTAGCGTGACGCTAGACAGCGAAAAATATATATTTAATTATAATATAGCAACGTTACATTAAGTTAATATATAATTATATATACAGTACCTAATTTATATATAATTAATATATAATTATATGTACAGTACCTAATTTATATATAATTATATGAACAGACGATACTAAACTCAATTTATCCGCCTAAACGTCCGTAGCGTGGCGCTACGGACGGCGGGTAAGTAGTTCGGCTGCCCGATGACGTTTTACGTATTATAGGAGTTATTTTTACCGTTGTATACGGATAATGCCACAATTTTTATAGGAATCATAACTATAGGAAACGCTTTTATAGGGGGATCTACTGTATATACATTTTTCAAATGTAGTCTGTATGTATATTTTCAATTAATTAAAAATGCCCTATTTTTTTGTTGTTATAAACAAAATAAAACTAAAGTAAAATCTCAATTTATATTATTTCAGTGTTATCAGGAAAATTTAAGAATGGATAAATGTTTAAAAATTTTACAAAATTAGATTTTAATTTGACTTTAATATAAAATTACATTTTATGCTTTGATTTCTAATGTTTTCTAAAAATGATAAAATTACAGGTGGTCATAGATAATAATAGTGATGAGTGACAGAGTAAACTTTCGAAATTTCAGAATACCTTACAGGTATTTCAGGTATGCTGCATGCATCATAAAAGTGGAATACATCAAGTCCCTGTAAGATGTCTGAAACTAGGAAAGTTATTCTCACATTCAGTAAAGAATAGACTTCATCAGTATTACTTTGTTCACAGTGGCTACGTAAAATAGGAGCTTTTTTGTTTTTCTGAATTACACTTTACTTGTTGCATATTCTTTTTCATTTAAAGTTAAAATATAAAATTTCTTTTAAAATTATGTATAATCAAATAATTACAAATTGGATGTAACTGGTAAACTTACTGCTATTCTCTATACAGATATTACAATATCCATATACCTCTCAACAATTTCCTTTTTCTTTAATAATTAATTATTTTTTTAACCATCAAATTGAAACTATAAGAATAATTTGTTAAGTTAACAGGTATAAAACTCATTAATTTTTTAATTTTTATATATAAAAATTTCTTTGAGAAAATAACTTGCAGTTAAGATAGTTACAAATCTTTTTCTACAAATTATACATTAAAAATATTCTTTAACAATAACATATTAATCTCACACAACACAGTTGATATTTTGTTAAAAACAACAAAATCCACCAAACTATTTCAGTGTTCTCTCCATAAATTACTAACCTGGTTGAATGAAGAAGTAGAAATTGAACCAAAGAATGTTGTGCAATATTATAAAATTCTGTTGTTTGTAAATATGATCCTTCTTTCTCTACAAACACACACACAACGTGTATGCATATATATAAAGAATCAGTTTCTAGAGTTTAATAGGTTTTCCCCTCATATTCTGTGGTTTGTTTCATGGATATCCTTGGCAGTGTTCTGTTTCATGGATATCCTCATAAAAGGCATTAATTATTGATGCCTTTTATGTTCAACACTACTTTAAGTTTTTATTTTGTATATGAATAATGATCTATATAATCTTGCCAGTAATTTCAATTGCAATTAGCTAGTTTCTTTCCCTTCTTTTTTGATATTTTGGCTCCATATAATATGTAATATACTTTGCATCATAATGTTAGATATATTCCATTTTCTCTCTGAGATAGTTTGCATAACATGAAACATTGTATATTGTAACACAAATAGTTTTTATTTCATATGTTTATAAATAATATATACATATTTATAGTGGAGTGCATTTGAAAGAGATTATGTAGAGGTAAATTAATCACGCAGGCAAAGTTTCTGAGTAATTGATGATTCTATTTTTCATTTGATGTCTTCACTATCATGCTTGTTAGTTTTTTCTTAAAATAATAATAATAATTTTAAAGAATGCTGTTTTCTAGCTTAGCTTAAAAGCATAGTCTATTAAATGTGAAATTCTATTTACACATCAAATCAGTTTTCCAGAAACAGCATGTTCAATATTAACAAGTTGAACAGTAGTATATGGTTAATAGCAAACTGCAAGTAGTACCTGACTTATGATTAATTTTGTTGTAAGTCAAATTAATCAGCACTATAATCAGCACTATATTAATCAGTTATGGCCTGTAATACAATAAAGCAATGCTGTTCAGGTATATTGAACTTCAAACAACAATTATTATTTTAATTAATTGGTATTTTTTTAACAAAGACTCACAGAAATGCAGGTAGTTAATCAAATTCAAAGAAACCAAAAGTCATACAGAAGGAATATATTATTCTTTGTATTGAATTTATTTTACTTTCTTAATTCCCTTTAACCGTATAACTTCAAAAAACAGAACAGATTTCTGCAGAGCTGCTCAGTCTGGATAATGCAAATCTAAATGGTAGTGAAACATAAGTATACCAGTTTTGTGTATGTTTATAACCAATTATAGTAATAATCTGACATTTTACATTTAATAATTATAGACATTAGAGAGTAGGATCAATTATTTGGACTAAAAAAAATGTTTATTATTATTCTAGTTTTGGCCATCATAATTAATGGTGGTTGTAAGTTGAGGACTGAATGTATTTACCTGTTACATAACATCATATACTTTTTTTACACTTGATGATTTATGATTTCTAACCTTTGCACACCTTTTTTTAAATGTTAACTATTGATATCTATTGGAAAGCTTTTCAATAGTATCATGCTCATATTTCCTTGTATTTAATTGGCAGTTTGTTTTTTATGACTGTTATAGTGATCTATAGATGTCACAACAGTCCTTATTTCCTCTTGACTATTGACTTTTGTTTCTGCTTAAAAGTATTTTTTAATTATATTTTTGCATTCTTTCTCTGCTGTAGAGACAAAGTAGTTGATTTTTGTTTTAACATTGTTTTCATAGATGGGAATGACATCTTTACAAGTTTTATGAATTATTATTTTGACATATCAATTTCACCAGATTTAACTAGCCAGATGGCTAATAGTATCAGCTAGGAGCACACCCAGCCAAAAGGGTCTGAGAGAGCACTGTATTTTCCAAACTATCTGATTTTCTCCAACAACATGGAAAACAAGAATGTGAACACCAGTAATGTGAATACAGTAACTTATTATGATCAGTTCTATACAGAAGTTTTATGGAGCTGAAATTATACTGCTATATTTATTGTTACTGGAATTGAGTTTAAAAAATTTTATGAATATGCAGTATACAGAAATGTAGTCTTTTGTAACTTACCAGCTATAGTAATATAATGCATGGTATTGCAAAGATTTCTGGATATTGAAAATATTCATTATTATTTTATTGTCACAAAACTTTAATTTAATGTTTTGAAAATTTGAGAGAATTATGTAAAGTCCAGATTTATTGTATTATATTTACATGTTTTAAAAAATCCCTTCTTTAATAAAATTTTTGACAAATCTTATCCAATGTTTATCCTTCATTTAAATACATTATACTTATACATTGTTAAAATAAATATCTTTACATTTCTTTTATATTTAATTAATATATAAATAATGTTTTCATAATTTTTCTTTTAAATGAATTCAATTCTTCATTATATAAAATTAATGCTGAGTTGATGTAAGATGCTTTAAAAATATACTTGCAGGATATTAATCTATACATGATTTTTATAAAGATATTTAGAAGATCTGAAGTAATAAAGTTCAATGTGTACAGAAGAATTGGCTTTTAATTTCCAAAACTACTGATAAAATGGCTACACTAATTTTGAAATATTACAAAATACATGTAAATCAATACCAATATAAATTCAATAATTATATGATTGGTATGAATTGATTTTTCAATTTAATAAAAATGAAATTAACTGTTTTATTATTGATACTAGATATATATATTTGTTAGACTTTCAATCCTAATTTCATTAAATTGATAACTATATAATATAAATTTTTATTTCAGGTAAAATGCCAGGAAATTATTCTTTAGAATTGGTGGTGGTTCTCATACGTCATGGAGACAGAGCACCATTAAGGCAAATACGTAATCAGTCATATATTAACTGTGGCGTAAGTAAAGAATTAAACCATTCTCTTCTGAACAAGTATATATCATATGTTAAATCAGTTCAGAGATTACCAAAGGAAGATCCTTTTTCGGCTTTTAATCTCTTTCCTCACCCAAAACTGTGCAATCCATCTCAGCTAACTTTATTAGGGGCAACGCAACATTTATGGCTTGGAAACATTCTAAGTCAAGTTTATAATACATACTGGAAGTTACTGACTAAAGATTTTACTTACAATAACATAAAAGTTTATAGCACTGTATATGCTAGAACATTTCAAAGTGCTGTTGCTTTTCTGTTTGGGTTTTTGCCGAAATTTGATTTTTCTGAAATCAAAATAATACCATCTTTTGATACAAGATTTTGTTTAAAAGAACTATTTTGTAAATGTCCTGTCTTGGATTTTCAGCGTAGAATAATTGAAAAGAAGCAGAGGAAACTGATTAATTCTCATCCTGCTGTACTTCATTTACTTCAACAGTTAAATCCTATTGTCAAATCTAATCTTAATCAACAAGATATTACATCTGCAACTGCAATGTTTGACAGTCTGATGGGATATATATGTCATAATTCGCAACTTCCTTGCATTCCAAACACTCATATCTGCGTAACAATTGATCATGTTCGGAATTTAATGGCATTTCTTGACTGGGAGAGGAAACAACTTGCTGGAGATGGAATTCACAAGAGGAATTCGTTATTGAAAATGCATGGTTTTCTTTATAATGTACACCAAAACATGCAAAATTTAATTAACGAGAAGCCAAATGCAGCTCGGTTTATATTATATTCTGGCCACGACATTACTCTGTCACCAGTTGCATCTTGTTTAGGATTTAATGACGGCGTAATTCCATCCTATGCATCAAGAATTATTTTTGAATTATATAGTTCGACCATCTCAAATTTAAAATCTTATAATTTGAGAATCTTATATAATGGCAAAGATGTTACAAAGCATCTTCCCTTTTGCAAATCGCATTTTAAAGCAAAGAAATCAAAATCCAAACAGGATCATTTGTGTTCGTTTGACAGATTTACCAAGTTCATTCACAGTGATTTTTTTAAAGTAATGAATACGTCGTCTTACGAAGTTGCTTGTGACTTTCCATTAACGACGACACAATATTCAAATGAGAAAAGCACATCCAGTGGTGTATAGTTTTATAAATTATTTCAAAGAATTAATAATAATTAATTGAATAGACTTTGATTTGTACAGTAATTTTTATGTAAATATACAAGCAAGTTTTAGAAAATTAGTGTACAAATATTGCTGAGCTTCAGATTGAGATAAAAATAAATATATACAGTAAATAATCATAATAATAATATGTGAAGTGAAACAGAATGCAGGAAAATTAAAATTTATCTAAGAGATTGAATAGTGAAAATGTCAAAATATAAGTTGGACCTTTTAAGGGAGATTGAGATAAATTGAAGGCCAGAGAGAAATGTTGAGATTGTCACATGCTAATTGTTAAACTGATAAGTAGGAATGTGGATTTGGATTAACATCAACATTTCCTTTAAATTCTATATGCAAAGTCAAAATGCGATAAAATATATGTTTCGTTTTATTTTAAAAGTCTAATTGATACGAACAAATGATTCCACTAAACATCATATCCAATATTGGCATTTAAATGCCAAAGAAAATCTCAGATTCATCTGGTTCCAAAAATCAACAAAAAATCTACGAACATAATCATTTAAACATTGAAATTACCTAAATTTATTAGGCTAGAATGTTTTTAATATGAAATATTTTGTTTTTACAGATTTGTTGAAGTTTTTGGAGATTATTAGTTTATTTCTGTAACTATTTCTATAGTTACATTAGTTTAAAGTAGAATGAATACAGATAAACACTAATTTACATTATTGGAATATTTTTTTTGCAATTCTTCATAAATTCTCATCCTCTCCAATACATATTAGTGATACTGCTAATGGTCAAATTTACAAGTTTTTGGCTAATAATTTAACTAACGGCAATATTTTGCACAACTTCCAAAATGCTTGATACGTACTGCAGTTGGTGGTTCAAATTAATCTACCCCAGACAAAGCCTATAATAAATTTGACAGTAAATGAATGGTCTGGAAGTTAACGAATCATCAAATGGAAAAGCTCTCTACCAAGCCAACTGTAATTGTGATCATAGGCGGCAAATATATCAGCATAATCTCGGATGCTTTCTTCATATTGGTTGATGTATAAACGTGTATATAATGTTATGTTGTGATTTAGAAATAGCATATTCCAAATTTCATATCATGTAAATTATTGCTTTGTTTTGTCGATTTTACATTGAATGCCGTTCGTAAAATGTAATGATTTTACACGTGAATTATGAAATATCAGACTTCAAATTAACAACATTCTTAAACATTTACAAGAGAGTTGTGAAGCTAGTCATAAAATGTCTTATAAATAGAAAATAGTAAAGAATGACAATTTAGTAACAATTTGAATCTCAAAGTTTAGATCTTACAAAGCAAATATCTCACAAAAGACTGCAAAGGAGATAATTATGATGAAATGTTATTGTACCTAGAGGTGATATATTTCTTAAAGAGTATTATTTGTTCCTGTGATGTCAATTAACTTTAGTCACTTAACCACTTCACTCTGCACAATTAAAGTTCCTATTGTGGTAATACCAGAAATTGCAAGAATTTAAGGATTTTGATTCTTTGTACTGATTACTTACTTATATGATTATTTCTAAAACTGATCACTAATTTAGTTTAATTTTCTACTACTAAAAGTTTTTAATTAATAAAATATCTTTAGAAAATGTCTTCCATAAGTTAATATTGTTAACATTCTAATTGCTTTTTAGCATTTAGAAACAAGAGTGAAGGGGTTAACGACAACATTTTAAATGAGAATTTTTATTCTGTGATATACTTAGATTTTATTTACATCTGTACAGATCTTCCTTAATATAATTGTCATAAAATTGTCATACAAAAGGTTTTAATAGATGTCGGAGACTTAATCTGTGATTGTCGTCAGAATTTATTAAAACGGAGGTGGAACCAGGGCAACGGGACATAGAAAAGACACACAGTCTACTGTTGGGAGAATAATTCTCAATTCTGGTCTCGGTTCTGGTTCTGTTACGTTAAAAATTATTAAATAAGAATGCATTGAGAAAAATGTTGTTCCGAGGTACTCGTCTCTTCAGTTTACTGTATTGTCTATTATTATAGTTATATGAATAAAAGATGAATTTCTTATTTGTTTTTGTCAATAAAATTCTGAAAGCTAAAGAAAATTTGAAGTATTGTTGAATGCCATTTGAAAATCAAATTATACTCTTGCATTTAAATCTGATTGTATTTAAGAATTTGATTTTTAACACTAGAGTTGCAAAAGGGGTCGATTTGACCTCGACCATACATTGCTTTTGTGCTGATTTGCGTATAAAATTTCAAGCTAAAATACAGTGATATACATTATATATACGTTTTGTCAGCTTTTTGTTGAATGACGTGACACTCAAAACTCTCTGCCAGAGGAAATTGCTAATGAAAGATAACATTACTGATTTTCAGGTGTTGAGAAAACACTTACCTTTCAAGTCAAGAGGCTTACTTGAGTTAAAGAGTGTTGCAATTGATATCTTCAAAATTTATCCAAAAATGAATGATCCTAATTATTGAGAAAATGCTGGAAATGGGACTTCATCCGGACTTTTTGCTACTGTTGTTGGCACAAGTACTAATAAGAGTACTGGATGATCTAGGTGGAGGAGGACAAAAATGCAGAAGACAAAGGCATGTTGGTTATGTGTACTTGCAACAATGTCAGTTGCTCATTGCCTAAGCATGTTTTGTTGGACAAGAGAAGACAGTCCTGAATTGAACTAAGTGGAAAGTCATTGAAGCTGAAACAAGTGTTTCAGGTACCGTACATTGCTTTTGTCTATCTGCTGTAGGGAATTTATAAGAAATGTTTCATGTTTCACTACATAACTATACTAGGAGTGCCTGTACATTGGGGCATGTGCCCCCCTTTGTTGTCAGGTTGCCCTGGATATTGTGATTCCTTGGAAACATATTGCAAGAAAGAAATTGTTACTAGGGTGAAAAGGAAAGAATTGATTCTGTTTAGATTTTTTTGCAAAGAAAAGTAGAAATCACAAACACAAGTTTAATAAATTATTATATATATATATAATTTCAATTACTACTATAGTATATATACAAATTGAATAACTAAACAGAAATTGTAGCAAGACCAATTTTCCCACTATCACTGAGAAAAAGCTTAGAAATAGGAAAGCAATTTAAAGTCTATATAATAGCCTAACTTGTAATTCATTAAATGCTTTTGAAAATAGTCTTTTGCAAGTACAGAGATTGCCATTATGAGTAAATATTTTTACACTTGCTTGTACAATCCAGGAAAAACCATCTCAAACCATAGTTCCTATGGATTTGAAGACAATGCTGCCATTGGATTGATCAAGTGTACTCTCAATTTATCACAGCTGCTACTATTTTTTTTTTAATTTCTGTCTTGAGATAGTTCTTGTGGAAGCTCCAAAACTCTAGTCCCCCTGGAAGGAGACTCTTTTGTCTTGAGTGATGTGAGTAGCAATGTGTGTTGGGAGTATCACGTGGTACCAACCTATTCAATGAGACCATTCATTGAACTAGTTGGTACCATGCAACACTGCCAATGATTCAAGACTATAAACTATAGTCTATGAATGAAGTGTCAGTCTACATGGTTCTTAGTCTTTGTAAGTTTTTGGATCTAGAATCCAAGTCTGGCAAGAGCAATAGGAAGACAGAGTTCAATAATATAAATTAAGCAATTTAATATTTAGAAAAGAATATCTAAGACAGACAACGACAATATTTGCAAAACAGGCAAGATCAATTTGTTTCATACAACAATTTATCATTGGAATAATTTAGAAATGGTCATGTTTCATATGTTTTCTGGTCATACGCCGGAACTTTAAAAGGTCATTTCTTTAATTTTTACTATCTCTTATGTATTTAATATTTTAAGCACTTTGGTCATTCAACATAAACTATTGTTAATATAATTGAGTACAGTCTAAACCTGTTATAAATATATAGCTTGAATCTTAACAAATACTCAAATCAAAGGCTTTGATTCTAATAAAATATTTGTATACCAGTAAAAGTACGAGGGTAGGCTGAAAAGTAATGCACACATGCTTGTAGAGCACGGACAAAATGATTTTCAGAAGCGTGCCAGGTGGCATATGGAAATAACATTCCCCCCTCTATGCGCATGCACTAGTGTTATGTCAATGCAAGTTAAAAATTCGATAACAGCATGCTGTTTAACTCCTACTGAGATTCGTTGTTGTTTAAAGGCTGTTTATGGTGACGATGCTGTTGATAGGTATACTGTAAATCGATGAATAACAAAATTTCGTGGTTGCAAGCCTGGAAAAGCCATAATTGTTGATGAAACATGCGGCGGATGTCCGATCACTGCCACAGACAATTACCATTGCCCCTCGTTGCAATGTTTAATTCTTCTCAGTACATACAGACTCTAAAACACCTCCGACGTTGAGTTTTTCATGCTAGAGGCAGCTTGGTGCCAATAATCTTGCAACACGACAACGCTCATCCGCACACCTCATGCGCAACTGGAAAGGCTCTGCGAAACCTGAAGTTTGAACCGATCCACACCCTCCTTATTCCCCCGATCTTGCACCTTGCAATTTTTATTTTTTTCCTCTACTCGAGAGACCTCAAGGTTGATCATTACACCTCAGACAATGAGGTGAAGGCAGCTGTCAAGTCCTGGATTCAAGAAAAGTCGGAAGAATTTTTCAGTGACAGAATGAAAAAATTTGTTACACATTGGGAGAAATGTGTTAGCCTTAACAGTGACTATGTTGAAAAATAAATATATGATTTTGAAGCTTAAGAATTGTACTTTAATGTACTTTTTGCTCGATCTTGCTATTTGTTTTTGTCCGTGTTCTACAAGCATGTGTGCATTACTTTTCAGCCTACCTATGTATCAATTCCAGAATCAAGTACATGGAATCGCAACATGAATGCTATAATTAAATCACATCTATTAGAATGAACACAATCTCATATTAGCAATAATGTGAGATTGTATCCTTTGTTTTAAATCTTATTTTAAATTTATCTCTTCATATTTTGTTTGAACAACATCAAGTTGAAATGTCTTCAGGTAAAAAGCATATCAGGCATAGCTTTATTTATGTGTTTTGAAAAGGATATACAGTAACACCTTACAAACAATAAAAACAATTGTGTGGTAAAGATGCTACTAAACTTTGAACATTACAAAAATACTGTTAAAGAAATTTTGGACTAAAGGATACAAAACATGCAGGGCACTCAAAGCTGTCGACAAAGAAAAATTACAGGAAGGCATGTTGTTCATCAATTTTTAACAACATACTATATATAACCAAACACTCCAAAAATAAAGTGATAAAAACACAAAAAACATATGAGAGTAATGCAAGAACAAGAGATGACTTGGACAACATGTTGCATTCATGCTTTGAGTGTATTTTTCACTGTGTGCAGTTCGAACTTTGAGGTTCCATTGTATAAACATTTGGATTGTGGAACCATTTACAAATATATTTATTTGCCCATGTGAGCAAAGTTTGAGAAAAGCTGGATTAAGGTATTCCCATACATGATTTTAAATTAATAAATAAACTGGCAAGACCAAAAAGAAAGACAAAGAAATCAGAACATTCTAAAAGCTTCAAAGTATAAATTAATATATATCATCAGGTATCCTTCATATAATGCAATAGTTACGGTCCAAAAAGTGCTGTGTTGTGAATCCATGCTATGCAAAACACATTCCAAAAGTTAGCAAAAGCATACAATTCTTTTTTGTTACTAAGAGAAATATGTTTATTAAAGCAATTGATTGTTAATTTATTTCCAATCAATATTTAATTATCACAATTACTGGATTTCATGTTAATTTTAGTTAAATGAGGACATTTTACTTTCCTTGCTGTTATGTATTGGAATTGCCAAATTTCACCCTCTGAGTATTTTGCAAATCTCCACATTTTGAGATCCCTGAACTCAAAAAAATTCCATGGATGCATGTTGGCATATATTTTACTTAATATGTCAGGACGGTGAAGATAAACAGAATTTTGCACAGTAACTTGTAAATAAGGGACATTGATGCTATTAAATTTTGGCCAACACATTTGAGGCCAATCCTACAGCATTTGTTATTCTCTTCAATATCTGCTCGAACACTGGCCTTTTTCCTACTCAGTGGAAAAAGGCTAGTGTCAAATTAATTTCCAAACCCACCAGCAATAACACTTACAAAAAATACAGACTGATCTGCCTTCTCCCAACTCTAGGAAAAGTGTTAGATGGTCTAATGATTAATAGGATCACATGGCATCTATACAAGCATAGAGCCCTGCATCAGCTTCTCTAAAAACACAGGTACAGTAGATGCCATCCATCAGGTCGTTAACTACATCCACCAGGCTAAACAAAACAATCAGCAAACTGCAATTATCAATATTGACTTTAGAGGTGCCTTCGATCATGTCTGGTAGCCTTCTATCCTGCACACATTACATGCTCATTACTGCCCTCAAAATCTTTACAAACTTCTTTAATCCTATCTTAGCAACAGGAGTGCAGGTGTTTATATAACACAAAATAACATACCCATCACTTGAGGCTGTCCTCAGGGGTCCAGGTCTGGTCCTGGTCTCTGGAACATAGCCTATAACTCTATTCTGCACTTAAACGACACCCTGCCTCCTGGCTGCCACATACAGGGCTATGCAGACAACACAATTATCTTAGTTTCACACAGGAACAGTGAACGCTTACAGAACATATGCAATGACATTCTCAATAACATTCACCAATGGAATATTAAACATAAGCAACCCATTAACACAGATAAATGCAAAAGCATGATAGTAGGTAGGAATGCGCCACTTGTCAGGAAGCTTACCCTTCAAATAGGTGTCTACAGAATAAAGCAAATAATGGAAATTACATATTTAGGGATTATTCTTGATGAGCATCTTAACTTCATACCCCACATCAAATACATCACGGACAAATCTAAAAAGATGGCCAACACCCTCATTAGTATTGCTAGGAACACATGGGGTCTTGGCCCTAACACTACTAAGCTTACAGGGGATGCAATTCAGCCAGCACTCCTCTATGCTGTTCAGGTCTGGGGCCACACCAAAGTCCATAAATGTAAAAAACTGTTACTGTTCAAAAAATTGCAGCTCTACACATTTGTAAGGCTTATAGTACTGCACCCACTAGTGCCCTTTTGGTAATGTCAGGATTTACCCCTATCGACTTAGAAATTAAATGCATTATTTGGCAAGAAAATCTTGTCACCTTACCCTGGCGAGATCATAGAGACTTAGATGTCGATAAAATGATTAGAGTAGACAAGATTCCCACCAGTTTGATCTTGATCGACGAAATCAAAAAATTCAGCATTAACAAAAATACCCCAGACTTATGATTATCATCCCTCCTGAGACTGCAGCTTGTTTGACAAGAAGGTCAGCGAAGTCTTTAGTCACTAGTACTTTCAGTTACATTCCTATCTTGTACATCAACAATCATATCAAGAAGCAAGTCTTCATTCTCTGGCAAGACAGCTGGGACCGTGACACCACTGGAAGGCTCACCTACACTTTCATCCCCAAGGTTAACACTACTGCGATTCTTTGCCACTTTTACCCTAGTTACACCCTCACTCAGCTACTTACAGGACATGGCAACTTTGAGCAATAATTGCATAGATTTAATGATCCATAATGCAACTGTGGTATTCAGGCAGACCAAACACCACTTCACTTAGTTTTTCACTGCAACAGGTACAATCACATTAGGGATAGTTTAATGAGAGCTGCTATTCTTGAAGGGTACAATTGACCTTGCAATCTGCACCAACTCATTCACACATGTACAATGTTCCATCATCTACTCACATTCATATCTCTTGAGAGTACTCACTCCATGGGCATGGATGGCAATTAGCTTTTCCTTGCTTTGTTTCAACTGTCAGTATATAGCTGCCTTTTAACTTTATTTTAATTCTTTTTTCTGTCTTCTCTTTCAGTCTAAATTTGGTTAGTTGTAATTGTAAGTGAGATTAGGACTCTTAGCTTGGTACAATCACATTAGGATATGCTAGGTTAGGTTAAATTAGATTAGGGTTTGTTAGCTTCAGTCCTCTGCTTAGGTTTGTCCTAGGTTATGGTAGGTTAGTTTAGTAAGTAAGTTAATGTTTAAAAAAAAATAATAATAAAACAAAAAAATAATATTGGGTCTTGCCCGTTTGTCTTGTCTAGTTTTGTCATTGTGTTTGTTTCCTTTCCTTTTCGCGCTGTCTGTCTAGCTGTTTAGTAGTATTAAGATTCGCGATTGCATTCAGTTTTAGTTTTATTAGTAAGAAGACATATCTACTTAATACTAATAGCCACTTGGCACTAACTTCTATACTTAGCTATTTGTGGCAGCACTCAATTATTGGTGTTCACTGCACTCAACTTTACATTTAGACCTTTTGGGGGACTATGGTCTGCAGCATAAAAACTGCACACCAACATCAAACATAGAGGGTACTGTAGTCATATGTAAGCTGTTCAGAGGGATCCTACATTTCTCTACTGTCTATCTCCTCTCCCTCCTCCTTCCCCTTACCCTTTTTTTTCTGCGGGCTAAACACTTCATGTATGGCCAATGTCTTTCTTGTATGTATGTATGAAATTTTGGTTGTGAAAGATTGAGGGGATAAAAAGAGCAGGTGGTCACGTGTCATACTCGCAAGGGGTCAAACTTAAGATTTTACTTGTTAGCATTTACAGTGTTTTATAAAACTCACGTCTATCCTTAAAATTAAGTCTCTTTATATATTTATTATTATTATAAAATAGCAAGTATTTATAACAAAATCTCAGAATAGATGGCACCACATACAATGTTATTTATTTTGATTAATACAAAAATGTCACTTTTAAAATAAAATCTCATAAAAGCTGGGAAAGTTAGACAACTCGTTGCTAATTTTTTTTTTTTTAAATCCAGCCAGAGAGATGGTAGACAACTTGAAGATAAATAGAATTTTTAATGTCAAATTTTAATTAAGAACATATAATACACCTGACCCCGACCTAGTATGGCATAGCTATTTTGAGAATTCAAGTAGACCTTGCAGCTTAGAACTATTCTTTAAAATGGTTACCAGATCATGAAATGATTGTAAAAAAACAAAAAATGCGAAGTATGTGTAAGACTTTTGCATTGATTAATGAAACAAAGAATTAGAAGATTGTGATGATAATTTTCCAGCTTTAAAAATTAAAGAACTAAGGCATTATTATTATTCATGCAGTGCAGTGTGATTAAAAGTGTGTGTGTAAATTCTATATACCTGATAAATTTGTGGAAATCCATGAGAAGTTAATGATAAATTTCTCTACATTGTCCTTGGTATAAAATTAATTAGAATGAAATATGATGATAAAATAGATTTTAAAAGAATTTGTATGTACTTTTCATTCAACTACATTATATTGATGATTATGTATTCTGTACTTAGGTAATAATCAAACAATCATATTTTGCATCAATCACGTTTTCAATCTTTATTGCATGTGAACCACAAAAATTGAATACATGCATATTTAGTGCCATAAAAATGTGATTGAGGCACTTTCTTTTTAGGTGACAAAAAAATGCAATCGCCCCGATTATAACGATCACACAAATGGTGAAGGTACAAAAATATTTTTCTTCTCATCTTGTCTTACCGTATTAGGAAATACAAGAACCGAGATGTGAAGTGCATCCTTCAGCCGACAATTCACAATCACAAATACCATCGGAATTCGTAATACTACATACTTTTATGCTGTTTCCTACGACTACACGATGATTTCCTATCGTCGATCTCTCGTCTTGGCACGGCTCTTCGATCGATCGTTCTGAACAGATACATATGTTGGAAATACAATTTCAAAAAATAACAGTAATAATGAAATATGTTAATAAATTTGATTGTTAATGGCAAACAGATTTCTCCTGTGATATATAGTGTATATAAACTTCCTCTCTCACTGTATCAAATTGCATACATCAATGTTTGGCTACAAAATTTCCTCAAATGGGAAAATGATTTGGATATTGGTCTTGGTTTAAAAAAGATTCCCCAAATTAAATTTCTTGAATGTTAAACAATTGAAAAAACAGCACCCGTCAGTAGCTCCTGACTGCTTATGTACATTGTCCGATTAAGGAGTAACCGAAAATCGACGGAGAAAAATATATTGCTCGACATGAAAGTTTCAAAATGAACAAATATCAAAGTATATTTTATTAAAAAATTAGAATAGTACAAAATAAAATTTCCCCTTTTATTAAAAGCAGTGCAAAGTCACACTTATTTTGTGTGGTTCCTTCTTTGGCATGACAGGAATAATCAATACAAAAACTGGTTTGATAGTAAAAAGTATTTATATATAATTCTTTAGACAGCTTTGTATTGAAAATTCTCTAGGCCTCATAAAAGATTTTTCTTCTGAATCGTCTCAAGCAAATTTTCTGCAAAATAATTAAATTGAGCAGTTTTTCCTTATTAAACATCTAAAAGATAAGAAAAAACAAAAGATTTTTTCTTTTTTGTTTTGAGATATTAAAAGATTAGATAAATAAATCTTATGAGGTCTAGGCCATGCTATCTAAGATTATAATGGAAAAAAATTCTTTTACAATACATACAAAGATAAAGATGAGTTCTTAAGAAGAAAATGTCTATTGATGTAAAAAAGCTTCAAAATTATCAAAAGACTTCATCAACTACTAGTTTTTCCATGCTAAAATATCAGCCTTCCCATTAAGGGATGTTTCTGCATAACAAAATTGGAATGATTCCCCAAATTTCTCATACTGATTCTGCTGGACTCTGAAATTCACTTAAAGCTTTGATTGGAGCAATGTGTTTCTTTTGTGATCCTTTTCTAACTTTAGCCCGGACTTCTTCTGGTTTTTCACGTCTAACCAGAGGTTTCTTCTCCGGTGCTTTCATCTTCCAAACCACAATTGGCGACTAAATGAAATAATCAAACAATATAAAATTAAAATCTAAAATTATGGTAGTATTTAATTTAATTAACAAAAAAACATATATATATATACTTACACTAACCATACCGCTACTTCTTGGATACTAAAAAAAACCATAACAATTAATAAAGTGCAAATACAAAAAAAGAAAGATATTCTAATAGTTAATAATTTACCTTAGTTGATGCTACATAAGATGCCTTCACTGTTAATACTACAGCATTCATCAAATTTTTAGCTGCTTGAATTAAAGAAGTCGCACTGTCCAACTAAAAATGAAATGATAAGAATAAGGAAATAAATTTAAAATCTTGTGATGTCTACAATTTTTATAAATTTATCATCTTTTCTCTCATAATGATACTTACCCCTGAAACAATGAGATTGCCAGAAATATTCTGGACGTCTGCTTTTACTTTACTTGTTATATTTAATTGATGACAGTACAGAGCTATACGTTGAAGATATGCTAAAAGATCCTTTTTAGTATTTGATTCTGGACACTGGAAAGAAAAGATGAAATCCATAAATTTCAATAAATACATTAATTTTTTATGGCAACTGAACAACAGTCAATCAGATAAAAAGTGTTACTAACCCAACATTATTGCCTAAAACTAAGATATGCAAATACAAGTGATATACTGTACTCTAAAATTTATTTTAGACTATCTATTAAGAACCCTTGATGTTTATCAAGGATTTTACGATACAATTGTTAAAAATTCTGTTAAATAAATATTAATTTATTACCTTCCATGTCGACTATTAATAAAAAAAAAAATGCATTTTATGATAATTTTTTAAATTGCAATATCTCACTTTAAAATCGCACTAGATTCAATTTGTTTTCTGTTTTTAATTACAAACATATTACAATTTACAACTGATTATTTTTTTGTAAAATTTAAATATTATTTTAAATTTATACTATACAAAAAATTAAATAAATAAAATAATAATTTAAACAGATTTGGTCAATCTCCTACACCAGTTAATTATGCACGTCTATTTTCTTTTAAACAAAAACTACAGCAATCTAGCTGGAGCAGGAGAGAAGTTATAGCCATTATTTACACTAAGTCTAATTACACTCCTGGGAGAGTGGTGGATGAGTCATTAGAGGGTCAAAGTTAAGACAAGTTTTCTTAGCAATAATGTAAAACAAACATTATTTTATTTTCAGCAATTTTTACAATAATTAAAATACTACACAATTTTGTATGTGATTATTTACATATTTTCTCATATTATGTAACAGTGGGGAGTTGACTTTCCCAAAAAATTTATAGCTTGACAGTTCTAAAATAATGTTTACTCGCCTAAATACTGTCTAAAAACATTAAATTAGCTCATTAAAGTTCAAAAAAACAATTAAAAAAGCAAATTTATAGTGATTATATTTACATTTTACTTCCAAGCTCATAGTCAGAGGAGGCAGGGCTTTCTGCGGCAATTTATAGCTTTCACAAGTCACTGATTTGTTAAAGTAATGTCTATAGAAAGAGAAAATAACCAACTAAAGTTTAGGAGTTACCCTTAAATTGTTCTAAGCCAATTATGGAATCTTATTGTTATAGAAAACTATGAATGTATAGATTTTCCCTTTATGTTCCATCTCATATCCATTATATAACAACTTACTATAAATCCTCTTTCTGAAAGAGAATACACTAGTGTTTAGGCTTACCATAATATTTTTTTCTCAAACTGGGACAATTTTGAGAAAATACTCTCAACAGAAAATAAAGCCTACTAGGATAAGTAAATATGATTGAAAAGGCTAAATAAAGAAGGTGTAAACAAAAACGACGAGTTGAAAGCAATTTTTAATAACTCAACTAAACATCTTATTATCAAGAAGTTGTTAATATTTTTCATTAGTGAGAACTCTTTTTAAAAATTCTTTTGTCACTTAAATAGGTACATTTCGCAAATCACACCTAAATTCAAAATTTCCAGCAAATAAACGTCAAAATTACACATTAAATTATATAGGTACATTTAAAATATAACAATATATTTGAGAAAGTTTCTATTGCTTGATTATGTTTCACATATTTCTAGTGATTTTTAATATTTGAACACCCACCATGAGTTACTGAAAATTCTGAAAAGCACAATTCATATTTTACTTCATCAATACGATCATAGACTTTTTTCAATCATCAGTAAACACAAGTTTCTTTTTGGCATTTTAGAGATTAAATTAATTTAATGTACAGTACGAAATAATCACAAATGCTGACTAAGATATGACATGCACAGCAATGACATGGCCAGTGAAAGTTTCAATGTTGCCAACTCTGATTGAAACAAAATATATAAAAAATGAAATAAAAATATCTGGATCTCATATGCTACATGCTATTATAAATTCTGTGAAAAATTATCCGAGTGAAAAAATAAAACCTCTAAATTCATTAGGCCATATGCTATAAATTTTGAAGGAAAACATCTAGACAACGTTAAAAGTACTTAGATCTAGATACAAAATATACAGATTGGCAACAGTGAATGTAACAGGACAAGATTATTTAGTTGCCAAATTGCCATTTTACTTGAGGCTGCACTATTTTTACTTCTTGTATACTTGGCACTTTTAAAATTTTACCAAATAACCGGGACAAAATGACAAACTGGCCGGGACGCAGGGACAATATTGTCAAACTGGGACAATCCTGGTCAAAACGGGACGTCTGGTAAGCCTACTAGTGTTGCCACCTTTTCAAAATTGCTGACCTGCCAGATGGCAGATCAGGTTTGTTCAACCAGAAGTCCCTGACGCATGCACAATGTTATTTTACCAAACGAAGAATAATGTGCAGGCCAGTTCTAAACCAGTTAAGGACTTGTGTAGGAGCAACTTAAATTAAGAAATGAAATAACTTAGCTTTAAAAGAGTTGAGAAGGGAAAAAAAAGTCAACAGGTTGCGCATACGTCAGCATAAGATGGCAGATTAAGTTTCGATGAGAGTGTGAAGTCTTTCGCTGTTAAAATAAAGTATATTTAAATTTATACAAATATTTGCTAGTACTTTCTTTCATCATAATTTCACAATTTCTATGAAATCCCGGACAAAATTAATAGTTAACCCGAACAATGGATTAAAAACTGGATGGGTGGCAACACTAGAATATACTTGGTAGAGTCAATTTTACTCCATTTAAGTCAGGAAATGGGAAAAGAAGGGTGTGAGAATAGGACAAAAAATACTCTGTCAAAATGTTTTCCACAACTTGGCATTCTGATCTGATACATTACACTAGCCCAATGAGTATGGTGCACTGAGGTTTAAAAATGCACTGGTATGAAATAACAACTATGTAATGGAGTCTCTCAGATTAATCGTTTTTATTACACTTAACATTTTAACAGATATAAGGTTAATCACCACCAAAGAATCAAGTACACATCATGCCAAAAACAGATTTATAGTTCAATTCTTCATTGTATATAATCTTCAAACTTTACTGTCTTATATTGTTTTGGTACAGACTTATCTAGATCACAGCTTTGTTGAAATTGATACCAACACAATGACATCAAAGTTCTTCATGGTTGTCACAATATTGATATTGGTTTATCTGCCATTTCAGTTCTAAACTGTAACCATGATTATAGTTCTAAAAAAAGATGCCAGATATTTTCTATAACATTTAGATCTAAACTTCTTGGAAGTCTGGCTTTATGTACTGATGCATTATGCTGTATCCATTGGAAAAAGATGAGCTAAAGGCTCTCTACATAAGCACTACCATTACACTTCTAATTGACAACCTTAACTTTGATTTTTTCCATTGAAGTAACTGTTCTTAAAATCATACTTTTCATCATACTGCTAATATTTCATACAATGGTTGGGTGCAGGAAATTATATCTGAGTGCATGAGTACAAATTGCTTGAGTCATCCAGAGAAAATTCTTTTTCATCTGAAAAAGCAACTACTATTGATATCAGTATACTCAGTGTTCCTGCTTATGCCTTGAAGTCAGAGGCAATTTCTTCAGTACTTTTGCAGTAGCTAGAATCCTTATGTTGTAGAACTTGATAAATAATAAGAATAGGATAATAAGAATTTAGATTTAAGGATTCCTGGAAGTAATGACTTGTAATGAGCAGATTTTGTCTTGTTCATATTTGTTTTTTGCAATAAACATCTCCTATCCCAATTTTTTAGGGCAGGTATTATCTGAATTTCAACAATATAATTCCAACAGTAGAACAGTTAAGATAATCTTTCTAGAAATGCCTGCTATTTACTCTACCTTATGAAGACTATGATAATTCTCATACAAGGTCTTCACTTGTGAGCTGACTTCTTTAGAATTAGAATATATTCCATTGCACAGAATTGTGAGACTCTGCACTATGTAATTTATTTACATAACTAAATCATAACATAACGTCTTGACAATAAAATTTTGTCAGATAACTGTAAACTTTCACACCTGGGAGTAAAATGTCTGTTAAGTTCTCAGCAGTAAAAGTGCTGAGAACTTAACAGTAAAAGTGATGCTTTCTCATAACCTACTGACCTACTGTCTCAATTTCATCAGTTCAATATAGCAAGTAACTGCAAGTTTAGACAACCATCGCCAGTTCCTCAACCAATAATCTGTGCTCCAAAATGAATTACCCTATTGGCTCGGATCTGAAACATTTGTGCCTCCAAAGCAGAATAACTTCGTCATCAACCTGAAATAATTCTAGAATCTATTCCTGGAATACATCTTATCCAGAACTGTTCTAACATGCCAACTTTTGCATTTATCCAACCTCCCTAATGAATAGGCCAAATCCTCTCCGGCATCAAGTTTACAATTGGATCCTTCAACTACAGGTATTTATCACCATGCAAACTTCATGTAAACTCTCTCTCGAGAAATTTGGAGGTATCTAGAGTTATTTTAGCTTGATTTGTTACAACTCATTTAATGATTTAAACTGTATAAAATGTATTTTCCTTTACAAATAAACGGTTGTTTTGTTAACCTATTCTCTGCAAGAGTCACTTCCTGCTCGCTATCTCACAGTCTCCATCCTGATTCCAATAGCTCACTCACGCAGCTGCTCGCATGACCTACTTTCTAATCCAAACCGATTTGTCATCAGGACACCGTGTTATCATTCCTGACAAAGCATCGAAGAGGTGCCGACCCTCCAGTCACAGAATTTATGCCACATCAATGTGTTAAGCAGAAGTTGATAATGCACTTCTATAAGGTTACTTTTCCTACAGGTAGAAAAGTGACCTTGTAATCGTATTGGTATTCAAAATTTCCAGAAATTACAATGAACTTTCCAATTATCTTGACCATTCCTGAGTCATTCCTGTTTGGTTGTGTAATTGTCTTATCAACTATCACTTCTAAGTGATGTCCAATATTATGCCCAGGAATGTACAGTACAATCTAGAAAGTCCATATATGTTTTCTAAAAGAATATTTAAAATAAGTGGCATCTTTATTAAAAAGGAAATAAATGTATAAATTAATCTAATGAATCTAGATAAAGAAATTATTATTGGTCATTTTTATTATGAAGAAAATCTTGGTCATACTACTTTACCTATATTATCCTATGCTGATAATATTAAATTGATTAACCACAATTCTTCAATTTGATCTACTCCATTCACCTTTCCTTTTAGAAAAAGCTAATCTAAAAATTAATTTACAAAAAATTGTAGGTGTGTGTTTTTCACTCATTTGTAATCCTTAGTTGCTCAATTCTATATTTACAATAATCCCATAAAATATGTTAATATGTTTGATCCTAAACTTACTTTCAAAGGACATGCTGATAAAATTATTAAATCTCTAGCTATTTGTCATGGAATTCTTTAGTGTTTTTGCAAAACTATTTCCTCAAAAACAGTCTCACGTTCCATTTATTTTGCCAATATTCAACCTTTATTTGATTACTGTCTGCCAATATGGACTATGGCTGCCTCTTCCAATTTAGATAAAAAGAGTTAGATAAAATATTTCTTATTATAAATAAACTCTCTAATCTTTCTTTTACCCCTAATGTTAATACTGCTAGGTTCAGATTGGGAATTCCCAGTTTTACCAAACATATTAAATACTTTGACTATTTACTTTTATACAATGGTTCCATCTGTTCTGATTGGCTGTGTCTAAGAGTTCTGCCATGAATTACTTGAAACTAAACTTGTTTCTTTAACCTATCTTTTAGGCTTTCCATCTCAGATCATTTATCTATTGGTCTGTTCAGAATATGGGCTATGTGGAATAATCTCCACATGAAGATTTTCTACATTTTAAACACATTTGTAAATGGTTACTTTATATTAATATTACACAATCATTTGTTTTTATTTATGTATATTTTTTATCATGTATATTGATTGTTATCATTTCTTTATTTGTATTTTAATCTTGGTTATGGGGGTTATTTTTGGGGTTATATTTATGGGCATTATATCAATTGTCTTCTGACATTTCCTTCTATATATGGAATAAATAAATAATTTCAACAGTGAAAGAAATACTAATATTTTGGGACCTATGTAAAATGTAAAAAACAGTGTTTTACTGTATGCATTAAGAAACTGAAGCTACAGGTCTTCAAAAAGTCATGCCACCAATGGAAAACAGATTAGTCATTTAATGCTTGTTCTATTATGATGGCATTATTATTATTGATATCCAAAAACCTATGGCGTTCCAGATCACCTGATTTGAGTCACAATTATTTTTGTTATGTTATTTAAAGGGCTGTGCATAAAACAATCATCCTCATGCTTGCCCAACCTCAGGATAACATTCAGCATATCAAAAATAACATTCATGGAGTCTTTGCAGAAGGTTTCCCATAACAGGATAGGATCAAACAGGTTTAGTTGTAAAGATCAAGACAGTGATCATTTGCATATTTAATATGAAAATACATGACTTTTTGAAGACCATGTATTAAACAATTCTAAATGTATCAGGATTATTTTTTTTATACTTTTTTTTAAATTTAAGAAACCTTTGATTTTTAATGTAAAATTCTATAAAATATTAAAATGAAATTCTTTCATTTACATTCTTCAATTAAAAAATTTTAGATCAAAATTTTTAAAAATTTACCTGGTCTGCAATTTGTCTAGCTAATTTATCTAACTTTGTGCCAAATTCTGAAATTTTTTTTGCAGCATTAATGACATCCATAGTTGTTTTTAATGGTCCCTTGCCTCTGTAATAAAAAAAACAATTAAGAAATGATTAAATTTTAAGATACATACATGTTGGTTTTTAATTGTTATGTATATATTACCGTGTGAAATCTGTCATTTCCATCATAATCATACACATCTGTTTTGCTAATACAATTACATCATTTCCTGTGTCATCCCATTTGGCAACTTCTTTATCGAACTTAGTCTTTTCTGAACGGAAGTTTTCAACCTGTGCAGCAATCTTTTGCTTTTCTTCTTCTGAAACAAATCTGTATGCATCCTGTAATTTTATAAAATATGAAATTCTTTAATAATTTAAGAAATTATCAAAAGTAACTTGATACAAGTACAGGTAGTAAAAATTAATGAAAATAAAAAGTATGATCCAAAACATCAATAGTGTATTTAAATTAAGATATTAAACTACAATAATAAAATGAGCTATTAAAGAAAATGCTATAGAAGTTCAGATAGATATATAAATTGTTTTTAAGTCTGCATTTAAATTCTTAATCTTTTTACAAACTATGCCAATCCATTATGAAACAATTTTAACTACAAAATGGAAAATGAGTGAAACAATAAATTAATGATGCTCAATTAAAATGAACATATTCTCATTTTAATAATCTAAAACAATTATATATTCCAGTATATATAGAGGAGATCGGACCGAATGTCCGGGTAGTGAAACTGGCAACACGTCCATATGGTAAGCAGGAGTTGCGAGTTCAAGTTCCACTTCGGGCCAATTCTTCCAGTTTATTCTAAATTAATTCAATATTATAATTATTAAATTTAATACGAGATGGCGCTTAACGTCTCCCTCTAGTGCCAAATTTATTTGTAATTCATAATTAATATTTCCAAATTATAGCCCAATTATTTACGGCAATCATGGGTGTCTAATTATCTTACTTTTTAATGAATAAGTCAAAAATAAAATCATAAAAACATGGGACATTTTAAGATCCATTACTAATAATTCATACTGGTATGATTCCCACATAAAATAATTGAAAGTAATTCATCATGATACTGTTAAACAATATCTAACACTATTGTATATTACATTAAATAAATTATAACTACAGCTTACTCTTGTGTTATTGATTCCACTTATTTCTGGATATTCATCATAATCAGTATGAGCACTTGCTGTTAAAAAATTTCAAAAATAAGAACATTAGATTCTAACAAATTAATTAGTTATTAGTAAAATACAGGCCTTGGAACAGAAAATGACTTCAAAATAAGTGAGAATAACAACTTCCAACAAGGAAAAAGTGACTAAACAGTGACTCAAATAAAATTAATTAGCCATGATGACATACGTTATTTGTAAGGAGTGAAGTCAGATTGCTATTTTAGGTTTATGAGTTTTGTTTCATTTGATGTTATAATTTAGTTTGAGAAATTGTCTTTTAAACAAAAGAAAACAAACTTACTTTCATTATTAACTAACAATATTTACGAATAAAGCAACCATAATTTGTAATTATGACTGGAAAATACTACTAATAGAGTTCTGGTTATTGGCATTGTTTGCTGCAGCTGCATAATTTAGAACTAATGTTCGCACATGGTCTAGACGTTTGTGTGCATTTCTCACTTCTGCATAAATGGTGTTGCAATTGCAAATTCCAGTCTGAAAAATTTGTTTTCATGTATGTTTCCCTCTTCTCACACTTGTATTAATGCAGCCTCACAGCAAGGACTCAGACTAGAGTCTCTGGCAAAACCAAAACGGGAATTTCTGAGTTCCAGTTTCGTTTGTGTGTGTCAAATCCAAGTTGGTTGACCAAAATTAGTGAAAAAAGTCATTAATTATTCTTTGCTATATCTGTATATTTTGATCTGTTCTTTACTCTGTTTCTTTATTTTTTTGTAGAGCATAACTGTAGGTTAATAAGTGCCGGGTTGGTCAACCAGTTCAGTAAGCAGGAGGTATCCAGTAGAAGATATATGGCATGTGTCTCTTTAAAAAGATTGAAAGAAAAACTGCCTGTATATTTATTGTTCTCATTCTAATGAGTTAGCTTGTTAAATTTTATAAAATTAAATTTTCAATTGGTCAAAATTATTAATTAGAAAAAAGTTTTTAGAGTTGCAGAATTATTAAAATTTAAAACAAGACATTTCATTAAAGAAAAAACCCAGAGACAAAGTGCATAACTTTCCTGGCAAAATAAGATGAAATAATAGAACAAATTTTAAATTAGTGTGAGGTGCATCTTTTATGAGGTTTTGTCAAAAACAATTTTCATATTATTAATAATTGAAAAACTGTAAATAATTTAATTTTACGGGTAGAGAAGAGTTTTATATAAAATTATAAATGCTAATAATGAGTAAAATCTTCAAGAAGCCCGACTCCACTCCAGTTATGACATGTAATCCCTTTCTATCTTCCCACTCCTCAATCTATAACCACCAAAATTTAATAGCATCAATGCCCTTTATACACAAGCTACTGCATGAAATTTCGTTTCTTAATCATTACCCCATTGTGAGATATTAAACAAAATAGATGCCAACACACATGGATTTTTTTATTTGTCGTTTTTAGATATAGGAGGTCTCAAAACACAGAGATTTGCAAAAAACTCTGAGGATCAAATAAGACACAATTCCAATATTTTCCCATGTTATGTACATAAGCTGGGAAAGTAAAACACTGTTTATATTTATTATTCATCAATAAATCTTGTAATCTGTTACAAAGCTATAAATTTATTAAATTGTCCCTTAATAAACTTTCCAAATTTTATAAAATATTAACAAACTTGAAAAAAATTTAATCAGTAATTTTGTTACATTATCATTTAAAGACCTCAAAAGTCATGTAATAACAAAATTTTCAACGTGCAACAAGAGAAAGATGTTATGGACATCACAATTTAAGCATTTAAATGTTAATTAATGAAGTAACTAACAGGTTACAACTTGGCGTCACAAAAATGTTGTTACTGATAACAGAAAAAGTGATATATCATCAAAATAGTTAGAAAAAAGTGACTAATTTAAAAATAGTGAGAATAGTGATCTGTTCCAATACCTGAAAATAGCAGTAATTCAAAATATTTAACATTTTATTAAATAATATAATTTCTTACATTTGCTTTTTGTTTCAGATGTATTTCCTTCAAATTCAATTTCAGTTTCTGAATCCAATTCTTCTGCAGTCTAGAAAATAGTAACAACCAAATTTATTAAAAAAATAAACTGCTTAAAAGTTAAAAACAATTTCTAGATTATGGAATATATTTCACAATATAAACTTTAATTCTTTACTTATGAAAACTTAGTTTAACATACATACATAAATTGTTACATATGACAGTCATAATTAGTTTCTCAAACATAGTATTAATTCTCAAACTGAAACAAAAACAATAATTAATTAAATTATTGTTTTTGGTGTTTGATAGAAATATG
>NW_019385160.1:108221-167821 GCF_000671375.1 Centruroides sculpturatus | reverse complement strand
ACTCCCAATAGTCCCGAACGAAAAGTAACATGGCAAAGGAAGGGTAATGGAAAAAGAAAACCTTTAAACTAGACAGGAGACAGCGAGAGGAGGATCCTGTCTCCAATATGGATCCAAATGCCTCCACCGTAGGACTAATCGTTAGTGAAGCCTCCAAGTTGCCTGAGGTAAACGTTTTTATTAATGGAGTACTAACCTCAGCCCGAATTGATACGGGTTCTGACTTTACTTTAATAAATGATTCCATGTGGAGGAAAATTTCTTTTCAGAATCGAAATATTCGGTTACAAGCTGGGCCGAATTTTAAGTTAGCCATTGAAGGAGGAAAAGGAACCTCTATTGGAAAATTTCTGGCAAAGATCCAGATTGGAAATGTTACCCTTCATCAAGAATGCGTTGTAGTAAAAGGACTTATAATGACATGCTTACTAGGGCGTGATTTCACCAAGAATCATGGAATAACAATGGATTTTAAAAATTTGACAGTTTCTTTGGACGTAAGTCAACCAAGAGAGAGAATTTCACCTAAGTGGGACGAACTCCAAACCACTTTGAGTGGTGAAAGGTTAGTAACTTTGAAAAACGTATTATTGCAATACCCGCAACTATTTACAGATAANACATAACTAAATCATAACATAACGTCTTGACAATAAAATTTTGTCAGATAACTGTAAACTTTCACTGTACAGTACAATCTAGAAAGTCCATATATGTTTTCTAAAAGAATATTTAAAATAAGTGGCATCTTTATTAAAAAGGAAATAAATGTATAAATTAATCTAATGAATCTAGATAAAGAAATTATTATTGGTCATTTTTATTATGAAGAAAATCTTGGTCATACTACTTTACCTATATTATCCTATGCTGATAATATTAAATTGATTAACCACAATTCTTCAATTTGATCTACTCCATTCACCTTTCCTTTTAGAAAAAGCTAATCTAAAAATTAATTTACAAAAAATTGTAGGTGTGTGTTTTTCACTCATTTGTAATCCTTAGTTGCTCAATTCTATATTTACAATAATCCCATAAAATATGTTAATATGTTTGATCCTAAACTTACTTTCAAAGGACATGCTGATAAAATTATTAAATCTCTAGCTATTTGTCATGGAATTCTTTAGTGTTTTTGCAAAACTATTTCCTCAAAAACAGTCTCACGTTCCATTTATTTTGCCAATATTCAACCTTTATTTGATTACTGTCTGCCAATATGGACTATGGCTGCCTCTTCCAATTTAGATAAAAAGAGTTAGATAAAATATTTCTTATTATAAATAAACTCTCTAATCTTTCTTTTACCCCTAATGTTAATACTGCTAGGTTCAGATTGGGAATTCCCAGTTTTACCAAACATATTAAATACTTTGACTATTTACTTTTATACAATGGTTCCATCTGTTCTGATTGGCTGTGTCTAAGAGTTCTGCCATGAATTACTTGAAACTAAACTTGTTTCTTTAACCTATCTTTTAGGCTTTCCATCTCAGATCATTTATCTATTGGTCTGTTCAGAATATGGGCTATGTGGAATAATCTCCACATGAAGATTTTCTACATTTTAAACACATTTGTAAATGGTTACTTTATATTAATATTACACAATCATTTGTTTTTATTTATGTATATTTTTTATCATGTATATTGATTGTTATCATTTCTTTATTTGTATTTTAATCTTGGTTATGGGGGTTATTTTTGGGGTTATATTTATGGGCATTATATCAATTGTCTTCTGACATTTCCTTCTATATATGGAATAAATAAATAATTTCAACAGTGAAAGAAATACTAATATTTTGGGACCTATGTAAAATGTAAAAAACAGTGTTTTACTGTATGCATTAAGAAACTGAAGCTACAGGTCTTCAAAAAGTCATGCCACCAATGGAAAACAGATTAGTCATTTAATGCTTGTTCTATTATGATGGCATTATTATTATTGATATCCAAAAACCTATGGCGTTCCAGATCACCTGATTTGAGTCACAATTATTTTTGTTATGTTATTTAAAGGGCTGTGCATAAAACAATCATCCTCATGCTTGCCCAACCTCAGGATAACATTCAGCATATCAAAAATAACATTCATGGAGTCTTTGCAGAAGGTTTCCCATAACAGGATAGGATCAAACAGGTTTAGTTGTAAAGATCAAGGCAGTGATCATTTGCATATTTAATATGAAAATACATGACTTTTTGAAGACCATGTATTAAACAATTCTAAATGTATCAGGATTATTTTTTTTATACTTTTTTTTAAATTTAAGAAACCTTTGATTTTTAATGTAAAATTCTATAAAATATTAAAATGAAATTCTTTCATTTACATTCTTCAATTAAAAAATTTTAGATCAAAATTTTTAAAAATTTACCTGGTCTGCAATTTGTCTAGCTAATTTATCTAACTTTGTGCCAAATTCTGAAATTTTTTTTGCAGCATTAATGACATCCATAGTTGTTTTTAATGGTCCCTTGCCTCTGTAATAAAAAAACAATTAAGAAATGATTAAATTTTAAGATACATACATGTTGGTTTTTAATTGTTATGTATATATTACCGTGTGAAATCTGTCATTTCCATCATAATCATACACATCTGTTTTGCTAATACAATTACATCATTTCCTGTGTCATCCCATTTGGCAACTTCTTTATCGAACTTAGTCTTTTCTGAACGGAAGTTTTCAACCTGTGCAGCAATCTTTTGCTTTTCTTCTTCTGAAACAAATCTGTATGCATCCTGTAATTTTATAAAATATGAAATTCTTTAATAATTTAAGAAATTATCAAAAGTAACTTGATACAAGTACAGGTAGTAAAAATTAATGAAAATAAAAAGTATGATCCAAAACATCAATAGTGTATTTAAATTAAGATATTAAACTACAATAATAAAATGAGCTATTAAAGAAAATGCTATAGAAGTTCAGATAGATATATAAATTGTTTTTAAGTCTGCATTTAAATTCTTAATCTTTTTACAAACTATGCCAATCCATTATGAAACAATTTTAACTACAAAATGGAAAATGAGTGAAACAATAAATTAATGATGCTCAATTAAAATGAACATATTCTCATTTTAATAATCTAAAACAATTATATATTCCAGTATATATAGAGGAGATCGGACCGAATGTCCGGATAGTGAAACTGGCAACACGTCCATATGGTAAGCAGGAGTTGCGAGTTCAAGTTCCACTTCGGGCCAATTCTTCCAGTTTATTCTAAATTAATTCAATATTATAATTACTAAATTTAATACGAGATGGCGCTTAACGTCTCCCTCTAGTGCCAAATTTATTTGTAATTCATAATTAATATTTCCAAATTATAGCCCAATTATTTACGGCAATCATGGGTGTCTAATTATCTTACTTTTTAATGAATAAGTCAAAAATAAAATCATAAAAACATGGGACATTTTAAGATCCATTACTAATAATTCATACTGGTATGATTCCCACATAAAATAATTGAAAGTAATTCATCATGATACTGTTAAACAATATCTAACACTATTGTATATTACATTAAATAAATTATAACTACAGCTTACTCTTGTGTTATTGATTCCACTTATTTCTGGATATTCATCATAATCAGTATGAGCACTTGCTGTTAAAAAATTTCAAAAATAAGAACATTAGATTCTAACAAATTAATTAGTTATTAGTAAAATACAGGCCTTGGAACAGAAAATGACTTCAAAATAAGTGAGAATAACAACTTCCAACAAGGAAAAAGTGACTAAACAGTGACTCAAATAAAATTAATTAGCCATGATGACATACGTTATTTGTAAGGAGTGAAGTCAGATTGCTATTTTAGGTTTATGAGTTTTGTTTCATTTGATGTTATAATTTAGTTTGAGAAATTGTCTTTTAAACAAAAGAAAACAAACTTACTTTCATTATTAACTAACAATATTTACGAATAAAGCAACCATAATTTGTAATTATGACTGGAAAATACTACTAATAGAGTTCTGGTTATTGGCATTGTTTGCTGCAGCTGCATAATTTAGAACTAATGTTCGCACATGGTCTAGACGTTTGTGTGCATTTCTCACTTCTGCATAAATGGTGTTGCAATTGCAAATTCCAGTCTGAAAAATTTGTTTTCATGTATGTTTCCCTCTTCTCACACTTGTATTAATGCAGCCTCACAGCAAGGACTCAGACTAGAGTCTCTGGCAAAACCAAAACGGGAATTTCTGAGTTCCAGTTTCGTTTGTGTGTGTCAAATCCAAGTTGGTTGACCAAAATTAGTGAAAAAAGTCATTAATTATTCTTTGCTATATCTGTATATTTTGATCTGTTCTTTACTCTGTTTCTTTATTTTTTTGTAGAGCATAACTGTAGGTTAATAAGTGCCGGGTTGGTCAACCAGTTCAGTAAGCAGGAGGTATCCAGTAGAAGATATATGGCATGTGTCTCTTTAAAAAGATTGAAAGAAAAACTGCCTGTATATTTATTGTTCTCATTCTAATGAGTTAGCTTGTTAAATTTTATAAAATTAAATTTTCAATTGGTCAAAATTATTAATTAGAAAAAAGTTTTTAGAGTTGCAGAATTATTAAAATTTAAAACAAGACATTTCATTAAAGAAAAAACCCAGAGACAAAGTGCATAACTTTCCTGGCAAAATAAGATGAAATAATAGAACAAATTTTAAATTAGTGTGAGGTGCATCTTTTATGAGGTTTTGTCAAAAACAATTTTCATATTATTAATAATTGAAAAACTGTAAATAATTTAATTTTACGGGTAGAGAAGAGTTTTATATAAAATTATAAATGCTAATAATGAGTAAAATCTTCAAGAAGCCCGACTCCACTCCAGTTATGACATGTAATCCCTTTCTATCTTCCCACTCCTCAATCTATAACCACCAAAATTTAATAGCATCAATGCCCTTTATACACAAGCTACTGCATGAAATTTCGTTTCTTAATCATTACCCCATTGTGAGATATTAAACAAAATAGATGCCAACACACATGGATTTTTTTATTTGTCGTTTTTAGATATAGGAGGTCTCAAAACACAGAGATTTGCAAAAAACTCTGAGGATCAAATAAGACACAATTCCAATATTTTCCCATGTTATGTACATAAGCTGGGAAAGTAAAACACTGTTTATATTTATTATTCATCAATAAATCTTGTAATCTGTTACAAAGCTATAAATTTATTAAATTGTCCCTTAATAAACTTTCCAAATTTTATAAAATATTAACAAACTTGAAAAAAATTTAATCAGTAATTTTGTTACATTATCATTTAAAGACCTCAAAAGTCATGTAATAACAAAATTTTCAACGTGCAACAAGAGAAAGATGTTATGGACATCACAATTTAAGCATTTAAATGTTAATTAATGAAGTAACTAACAGGTTACAACTTGGCGTCACAAAAATGTTGTTACTGATAACAGAAAAAGTGATATATCATCAAAATAGTTAGAAAAAAGTGACTAATTTAAAAATAGTGAGAATAGTGATCTGTTCCAATACCTGAAAATAGCAGTAATTCAAAATATTTAACATTTTATTAAATAATATAATTTCTTACATTTGCTTTTTGTTTCAGATGTATTTCCTTCAAATTCAATTTCAGTTTCTGAATCCAATTCTTCTGCAGTCTAGAAAATAGTAACAACCAAATTTATTAAAAAAATAAACTGCTTAAAAGTTAAAAACAATTTCTAGATTATGGAATATATTTCACAATATAAACTTTAATTCTTTACTTATGAAAACTTAGTTTAACATACATACATAAATTGTTACATATGACAGTCATAATTAGTTTCTCAAACATAGTATTAATTCTCAAACTGAAACAAAAACAATAATTAATTAAATTATTGTTTTTGGTGTTTGATAGAAATATGGTGAAGGAACCCTATATATTAAGATTTAGTGAAGTAAATAAAATTAATGCAGATATTCAATTTGAAATTGAAAACGAACATAACTGTAAAATAAATTATTTGGGTATTACAATAATTAGAAATAAATTGGGGATTGTGTTTATGAAACATGAGAAACCATGTAATAATACAAAAACTATAAATTATAATTCTTACTGTCTAATAAGTATTAAATTGTTCTATGATGGAAACACAAAATATGGGGAAGAACGATGGAATTGGGGGAAAGGCTACAGTAGACAGATAGGGTAAAAAAAGAATCTTTATTAAATAATTATCTGAGAAGATTGATAGATGTTTGGATTCAGAAGATTTTAATGACAGACAAAGTAAAGAATAACAAAGATGATAAAAATTATGTATCGTTTCTGTACATTAAAAGTGTAAATTTCTGCAGGATTGTAAGGAACCAAGTCCGAACGTTATTTTTATTTACTTTTATTTTGCTTATTCTATTTTTGTTTGGGGCTTATGTTTTGTTAGGACGAAGTTTCCTCACCATTCACCTTAGTAACTTAAAAATAGAAGAAAAACCAACTCACCGACGAAAGAAAAGCGCCGTAGAAAAACTCGCGCACACTTGCGCTTCCCAAGCGGAAAAAAGTAAGTCCGCACCGAGAAAAAGGGGGGGGAAGACCCCACAACCCAGTTAGGAATCGCTAAACCTTAAAAGAATAAAGCATCCCGATAATTGTTAAAAAGAATAATGTAAAAGGTTAGCGAAGTATTGTCGGAAAATAATCTGCCAGATAAACAAGAAAAATTTAATGTTACAGATAAGTATGTAAATGAGGAGAGTGAGCTCATTCAGAATTGTGACGTCACCTCACACTATAAAGCCTCTAACTCAAGTGAAAACGAACGAGGTGAATTCCTGATAGCAACGAGCTTTGGTGAGCTTCGTAGCAGTGAACGAGAGAGGTGTCCGATAGGATTTTGAAGTTATTCGATTTGTGGATCGACGATTATAGAAAGTCTTGAGAGTTTGAGGAAATAGGTTCCTAGTATATTGAGGTGACGATTAGGATCTTTAATTTATAAGAATTATTGTTTATAAGTTAATTCTTTGATTTTGTCGAATTCCAAAGGGGAATAGAATTAAGTTAGAAATAGATTGATTTGAGTTTGTCGGATTGATTCTTGTTGAGTTCCATTGAATAAATTATTGTTTGATTTTTACTAAATACTGTATAGAATTTATTAATAGAAGTTTAATTAAATATTTGATTTTGTTATTGACAAACTTTGTCATTATTTAATTCGGTGCACGCTTAAAGTCCAGGCCTGGCACACTAACGCGAATCCGCGTAAAGTACCCGTTAGGGAACGGCTATTTCCGGCACACAGTAGTGTCGATAATCGTTGGAAAGTCGGAAAAATAATATAGTACTTTACAACTGGCGCCCGAACAGGGACTCTAAGGCTAATATTAGACTTTATTGCTTTCTTTCATTGACTTTGAATTTAGCTTTAGAGGAATAACACCTCGTAAGTAAAAAAAAAAAATGGATGATAGTGCACCAGTAACCCGAGCCGAATATAACCAGTTACAACAGCAGTTGTCAGTGCTGTTGCAACAAGTGTCCAGTTTGACGAATGCCGTGACTCATCTGACTTCATGTGTCACGTCTGGAACTGTAGAGCCTACAACACCGAACGTTACAAGTGCTGTACGGCCCGAAACTTCTACTCCGAGACAGGAAGTGCCTACATCTAATGCATCGATGGTCTGGCTTCAGACTGCACCGCCGCCGCCAGCCATCCAATTTAACGGTAGGTCAGCATTAACTGCTAACGATTTTTTGCAGGACCTCGAACAGCATTTCCTGGTGAACCAAATACCGAACACTAGATGGGTAGATACTGCCGCTAGTTGTCTTCGCGGTAGCCCAGCAATGTGGTGGAAGAATGAAGGACGCCACCGAATCGGCAACAGTTGGCCGTTATTTAAACGATGTTTTCTGGACCTTTATGCTCCTTTAGCTGACGAAGTAGCTGTCGCTAAAGAATTATTTAGTCGACAATATACAGGAACCAATGGTGTCGAGCAGTTTATATGGACCACGGTACAGCTATACCGTACGTGGAGACCTTTAGCTCGTGACGAGGAAATTATACAATGTGTAGTTGCCCAGATGCCTCTTCCGTTACGTGAGTATCTGGAGAATCGCCGTTCTTATTCGTTAAACGAGCTAGTACGCACTGCAAAAGAGTACGAATTCAGAAGAAATGACCAAGGTTCTTCTGACAGTGCAAAGCAGATTAAGGACTGTCGAAAAGTAAGTAAGCAGATAGAGCCGAAAAATTTTGCACCGGCAAAGTCACCCATGACCTGTTATTCATGTGGTGAGGTGGGACATTTTTCGAGGAATTGTCCCAAGGGGAAAAGACAAACTGATCAAACGAATGTCAAGACTCCCAATAGTCCCGAACGAAAAGTAACATGGCAAAGGAAGGGTAATGGAAAAAGAAAACCTTTAAACTAGACGGGAGACAGCGAGAGGAGGATCCTGTCTCCAATATGGATCCAAATGCCTCCACCGTAGGACTAATCGTTAGTGAAGCCTCCAAGTTGCCTGAGGTAAACGTTTTTATTAATGGAGTACTAACCTCAGCCCGGATTGATACGGGTTCTGACTTTACTTTAATAAATGATTCCGTGTGGAGGAAAATTTCTTTTCAGAATCGAAATATTCGGTTACAAGCTGGGCCGAATTTTAAGTTAGCCATTGAAGGAGGAAAAGGAACCTCTATTGGAAAATTTCTGGCAAAGATCCAGATTGGAAGTGTTACCCTTCGCCAAGAGTGCGTTGTAGTAAAAGGACTTATAATGCCATGCTTACTAGGGCGTGATTTCGCCAAGAATCATGGAATAACAATGGATTTTAAAAATTCGACAGTTTCTTTGGACGTAAGTCAACCAAAAGAGAGAATTTCACCTAAGTGGGACGAACTCCAAACCACTTTGAGTGGTGAAAGGTTAGTAACTTTGAAAAACGTATTATTGCAATACCCGCAACTATTTACAGATAAGCCGGGACTAACCAATATGATAGAACACGAAATCGTCACCGACAAGGCGACACCAGTATGTGGACGTCCTTATAAATACTCTGACGTCAAGTTAAAGGAAATGAACCGCCAGATAGCGGAAATGTTAAAAGATGGTATCATCCAACCATCAAATTCTCCGTGGGCCTCACCAGTCGTCATGGTTAAGAAAAAAACGGGCGATTGGAGATTGTGTATCGACTATAGAAAGCTAAATCAGGTAACAGTGACTGATAAATATCCTTTACCGATTATTTCAGAATTACTGACTTCACTTAAGGAAGCGAACTTTATAACTACGTTGGACTTATCGTCTGGTTACTGGCAAGTGCCGTTAAAGGAACAAGACAGACCGAAGACTAGTTTTATTACAAATAGTGGATTGTATGAATTCCTAGTCATGCCTTTCGGTCTCAGAAATGCCCCAGCAACATTCCAAAGGCTAATGGACAAAGTCCTAAAGGAAGAAAAAGGAAAGTATTGTCAAGTTTATTTAGACGATATTATTATATATTCTTCTAATTTTACAGAACACATCGAACATTTGACCAATGTGTTCGAAAGATTGGCAGCTGCAGGATTAACCATTAAATTGGCTAAGAGTCATTTTTGTCGCCCAGACGTTCATTACCTGGGATTTAAAGTCAGCAATAAAGGCATTGCGACGGAAGGCGAAAAAGTAAGGGCCGTTCGAGAGTTTCCGAAGCCCAGAAATACGAAGGATCTTAGCACCTTTTTGGGAATGTGCAGCTGGTACTGTAGATTCATACCTAACTATGCAACTATCGCCAAACCATTGTATCAATTACGGCGGAAACGGAAACGTTGGAAAAGTCGGAAAAATAATATAGTACTTTACAGGATAACCTCCCAGATGACATTATTCTGGAGACAACTTCTTTTGATCTAAAAACTAATACATGAACAACATAAGACATGCATCTAACAGATGAAGTTTCACACATGATGGCAAGTCATGAACTTGCAGGGGTGAGACAAAGGGACAGGAAGATTGTTCTGTCTAAGCTAGATTTCTCTAGCAGACCAAAGAAACTAAGGGAATAGACAATTATGATATTTAGGTTTACTACATTTATAAAATATTGGTAAATTAATTAATTTTTCAAAATAACAATATAAACTATTTTCATAGTTTTTTATTATCTGCAATAGAATTTATGAAAAATAATTCAAATTTATTATTTAAATTGAAATAAATTTCTCAAACTATTACTATTTGTTTCCTTAACAATATGACATATGCAGACATTAACTTGTCATTTAACAACATGACTAATGATTCATATACAATAAATAAAATTTTTATAATTATTGGTTATTAAATGCTCATAATGTTCTATTAAATCAAATGTGTTATTTACATTATGATAATCTAATATAAGTAATTTTATTGCAAGTTCATCAAAATTTTTTTTAACATTATTAGAAAGAGTAAAAGGTTGTCTAGAAAAATGTAATTTATTAAAATAAAAGACTCATTAGGGTATAAATAATAATGACATTTTTAGCGAAATTGAAAGTAACCATACCTAAACCTTGTTTAACTAAGATGGCCGGATGGCCAAGTGGGTCAAGGTGGCAGCTTACCTAACCTGTATGATAGGAGTGGTCTGTTCAGAGATGTTGGACCCTGTCCCTCACCACCCAGTCACCATGGGCCTGTTAAAAGAGGCCCTCTTAGTTCCCACAGGGCAGAAAGTTAAAAAAAACCTCATGTAACTGAAAAGAGGTGTTTGTTCATATCTATACTATTATTATGAAGAGGTAATGTTTGTAAGTTTGTTTGCAGCAGGTAATCTCCGAAACTACTCATCCGATTTCAAAAATTCTTTCACCAATATTTAGAATGGAACCTCAGGTTGGACATAGGCTGTGTATTATTCCGTTAAACATTCATATAAATTAAAAGATATAATCTAGATTAAGGGTTTTATGTCAACAGATGGTGCTATGAGTACGATGCCCTAAGTTTGCTTTTCTGTGAGGCATTATGCTTTTCTGTGAAAATGAACTAAAGCAGATCATCATCTATCTATCTACATAAATAAAAATGTAATGCTTGTTTGTTCCTACTGATTCCTTTGAAATTTTAACACAACGCTGCATTCGAATAGGCACGTGTTTTTATATAATATACATGTTGAAATTACCTGTGAAAATGATGCATTTTTATATCTGAATCAGTATCTGAAGATAAAAGACTGCACTCATTTGTTCAAATGTGCTTTAATTCATGAATAAAAATATTTAACAATCTTTTGGGGAATTACTATTAATAGTAGTCATTTTCTTGAATAATATAAAAAATTGTATATTTCACATAATTCAGTTGCATTATTTTTCTAAATATTCAGCATGTGCTCCTATAAAATTTAAGAAATGTTACTTACCACTATTTTCAACCAGACACCTCAAATATATTTTTATTTTTACATTATCAAAATATCATCTATGTGCACCTTAACAGAAAATATCTTAATTCCAAAAATGATTGAAATTTTCTACTTTGACCATATTATTTAAGATTTCACTTAGAACTACAGTCAATGGAGAAGTCTAAAAAATGAAGTGCTTGTTGCAAAAATTACTCAACCCATTTCTAAGACTGCACTCAACCACAAAAATAAATTTTCTTTGGACCAATATTATTATAATGTAAACAGTGAGCACTAAAACTAATCTTTAAATCTATTTTTATCAATCATCATTTATAGATGAATCAATAAAAAAAAACATTAACTAAAGTTTATTATTTAAAATAAATAAATTCTTACCCTATTCATTAAAACTGCTCTTCGAATTTCCCGAACGCCATCATATACCAATCGTGAAGCATCAATAAATTCATTTTCATCTAATTCTTTAGCTGAGCTTGATCCTAGTGCTTCAACAGCTGCTTCTACTCTTTCAGCAAAATTAGGCATAACTGGAACATTCATATAATAATAAAAATCTCTTTCTCATTTTAAAATTAATTTAATAAATTTTTCATATTTCAAATTTTAGTTCATAAATCATTACCTTGTTCCCTGAGTACTGCAACAGCTTTCAAAACTCCATCTGTATAAATTCCTGGTTCATAATTATCCATTTCAGTTGTTACAACATTACAAACCCTTGCTGATCTTCCTCTTATTGCTCCTGCAGTTCTATCTAGTGTATCAGCATCACCCTCTTGGAGTGCCAAGACACATTTATTCACATCTTCAAGAATATGACTTTCTAAAGAGAAAAATATCAAATAGAAGCAGTTTTAAGTCAAATACAAATAATTTTTAAGTTATAATTAAAGTTTCAAATTTGAATAATTTATTTTTTAGAAATTTAGACTGAATTTGTGATTTTTCAAAAAATAATTATTCTCGAATACATTTAGAAAAACTGATTTTGCTGTAGTTCTTATTTTTAATTTTTAGTTACATTGATTTAATCATTATATTTGTTATTTAAACATTTTTTTTATAATAAAAATAATTATTGATACAATACAACAATGTAGTTTGTTTAACCATTAAGAACATAATTGTAAACAGACTGGAAACTGTATATGAAAAATACAAATAATTAAAAATTTCATAAAAAGACATTTTCTTCTTTCAAAGGAAAAAAACAAATTAAATAAATAAATTAGACCATCTTAAACAACAAGTTAAAAGTTAATACATAATTTTACCACTAAAACAATAACTTAAATTAATAAAGTTTCAAAAACAAGTAATTTTAAAGGTTGTTCAAATGAAACAGACCATGCTAAGAGCATTATTAATATTTCACAAGTATATGCAGCAGTGTACATGCTGAGACATGCAGAAATATTAAGCAATGTAGTCAGTTTAAATCATGCATAGCTTTTTTAACAGACATATTTTACCACTCTGTATTGCATATGTGTATTTTTTGGTTGTTTTTTAATGATTTATGCATGCTAGGCTTGTAAACTTCTTGTTAAATATGTTAAATTCTTGTTAAAATAATTTTTAAATTAGATTAATCTGTTCCAGACTCTTGGAAATCTGGAACAGATTAATCTAATTTACATTATTCCTTAGGGAAAAATCCATTTAGTACTCAAGACTTCCAAAACAAATTAAGTTCAAGTACTGAGGTACCACTGTATTTATTTAAAAACTTTTATTAAACCATCAACAAATTATGAATATTGAATTTGTGCATTAGAGTGTAGTAAACCTTTTTCTTGATATGGCTCTTTCTTGAATGAGTCTCTTATAGGAGTACCATCATATTGGTGCACAGCATTGTAATGCACATTGAGGCTTCTTTTTGGACTCTCCTCCCTATGGCACTAAAAATGTCTTTTTATCAAACATACTGTGGGTTTGGCCAGGCCTACAATGGGAATGGCTGAACCTAGGCCAAATGGCAAGAGACAGGTCACACAAAAAATACCTGGAGTGTTGCTCACCTGAATTTGATCCTGGGTCTCTCAGAGTGATAGGCTGCCATTTTAACTCTCTCAGCCAACTGTTAGAAACATGGTTAAAAAAATCCCAAATGCTGTGCAAACATCTTCACCGTTACATGAAAATTATTATGGTATATGTTCATGTTCTTCTGTGACAGAAATTCTCCATATTCATATTTATGACAATGGGGTTTTTCTGTCTCAATTTTCATGTGGCCTTTTTATAGAACTGTTCACTAGAAATATAGTGTGTGAACACTTCAGTTTCACACACTATACTTCTAGCTACATTAAGGAGTATGATAATTTTTTCCTATCTAAAAGTTTAATCTGAATTATTTTATCAAGTAATTGAGATTATATATATATAACATAGTTAAACATTTAAAGCTGCTATGATTTTGTGCCTTTCTTTCATTTCTTTTATCTTTTATTATTGAAATGAATAAAAAAAGACTTATGTGATAAAACACAAGAACAAATTTCTTTTTAGATTTGAAGATTTCTTTTGATAATAGCAAACAAGTATTTTGTTTCTTTTTAGAAAGCAATGATGTGTTCATTAAAGAGTCATTAACATTTCTAATAAATGTTAATTTCTCTTAAAGTTGTAGCTATTTTCTAAATGAAAATAAATTTCACTGTAGATAAAAATTTTTTGCAAAATTCTTTCTCTGAAAAATTTTATCATTGATAATTATAATTATCTATACTATTTATTCTCTACATCTTACCAAAAAGCAAAGAAAATATAATGCTTTTAACTTATTCCTAAGATAAAACAATTAACATTTAATAACTTGAATTTTTTACAGTGATTATAAGAAATTTCAATATATACAGNGTAGAGCATAACTGTAGGTTAATAAGTGCCGGGTTGGTCAACCAGTTCAGTAAGCAGGAGGTATCCAGTAGAAGATATATGGCATGTGTCTCTTTAAAAAGATTGAAAGAAAAACTGCCTGTATATTTATTGTTCTCATTCTAATGAGTTAGCTTGTTAAATTTTATAAAATTAAATTTTCAATTGGTCAAAATTATTAATTAGAAAAAATACACTTTAATATAATGCTTTTAACTTATTCCTAAGATAAAACAATTAACATTTAATAACTTGAATTTTTTACAGTGATTATAAGAAATTTCAATATATACAGGGTGTATCAGAATGACGTTTTAAAAATTTGGAGGAATGTAGAGGATGAAATTTTGAACGTTTTGATATAAGGAACCCATAGCTGGAAATGTGATATAAAGTTTCTACAGCGGTAGGAAGTGCTTGACCACTCTTCACTTTGGTAGCTACCCTTCTGTCCATTGACATCATGTTATTGTTTTTGACTTCTTCCTCTGAGGTTATGTAAAGTCCCTTGTGTAGGCAACACCTGTAGGAACAGTTCATAAGCTTATGGAGTGCATCTTTACAGCATTTAATACCATCAGAGGACAAAATATGGTTCGTCATTGCACATTATGTAATGAAGTTGGTGGTCATCACATTGAACATTTACTCTAAAGTAGTGCAGCCACTGATTCGATGTACAGTTTGATTGTACTCTACTGTTTTGTCAATAAAACTTATCACAAATACTGTATTCTGTTGTTTCATTCAGCATACCGACTGCAAAGTGCTGTAGAAACTTTATATCACATTTCCAGCTATGGGTTCCTTATATCAAAACATTCAAAATTTCATCCTCTACAATCCCCCAAATTTTTAAAATGTCATTCTGATACACCCTGTATATATTATGTTCATACCAGTTACTCAAATATAACAATTAATGCTCATATATAAGAATATTCACAATTTGGAAGAAATAATAAAATGTCTTTATGTTCTAACATTCTTTCATAACTTTAGGAACAAAAGTCTTTACAGTCAGAGTCAACCTTTTATTTGAGGTTACTTGTCCACCTCATTATGTAAAAATGTTTTAAAAAAAATTTCCAGGTGAAGGTACAGTCATGATAAAAATATTTTTTTTTAAGATATTTTCTAATATGACAATTATTTATATATTTATTTATTACTGTCCTTGGCCATTTCATTACTTAATGTACTAATTGAAATAATTAATTCTATCAAACTTATAAGCTGATTTAAATAAGTTAAAAAATTTGTTGTTTAATTGAAAAAATTAAGAATTATTTTTATTTATAATAAAACTGTTGGTATCAAAAACCATTTATACATACATATAATTTTTTTTTTACCTGAAACAGCAAGGAAATCATCAATTGTAGTAATGTCATCCACTGCTTCTGTAAGTATTCTCACTTGATTCTCCCAGGCATCTTTAAAGGCATCCATATTTTCTTGTGCTACTTTTGATTTTGGTCGGGCAGCAAGAATACGAGCAGCATTTATAACCTAAATATTACATAAAATTATATATGTTAATTAGCCAGTCAAATTTTTTAATTGATGAATTTTAGCAAATGTAGTTTTATTGTGATCATTTAATTCATGTAACGTTACACTTTTTTTTAAGCTAATTCATTGGATTTAAGATTCAAAAGTTTTTTTAATAAAACTTTAATAAAACATTACCTATACATAGATAATCTACAAAATTAAAAAATAAAAAATAATTAAAATTTTTAAAAAATCGTCAGTGAATAATTGTTTTAAAATTTTTCTTAAATTCTGAAATGGAATTTCTTATAAAAATAAAAAAAGTTTGTTTATTCTTTGAAAAATTTGTAACACTTTAAAAATATTTATCCAATAATCTTTTTTGCATACAATTTTTTGAAGTAAAAATATTGCTATAAAATGACAAACTACAAAAGTTCTGTTACTACTTTTATTGCATTACCTGTGGACAGAGACCTTCTATTTGGAAAGCAGCAAATCGAACCATTTTTACACCTTCCTCATTATTTGACATGGAACAGGCTAAGTTAGCAACCTAATGTGAAAATAATTTAAATTTAAAAATTAATTTAAAAAAGCCTATTTATTATTGAAACATGTTATATACCAAACAGTTAAAAATTACCTCAACTAATTTATTTGCATGTTCTGTAAAAACTTGAGCATATTCTTCTACTTCTCTTTCATTTCCAGCTTTTGCAGCTTCTATTAGTACAAGCAATGGCACACTCGTTTCAAGGAAAGAATCAGAAACATGATCAACTACTGCTTTTCTTAACTGGCGTCTTAAATCTTTTGTTTTGTGCGTCATATGTTCAATGGCTTTATCAAGAGATTCAGAAGATTCCTTTTTACCAACCTATTAGAAAAAAAAAATACAATTAGCTACTTCTAAAAAAATTGAATTAGATACAAGTTTAATTTCAATTATTTAACTATCTTTTAACTTCAGCAAATGTACTGATAAATTTTGTCAAAGTTACTATTTCAAATACATTAATTGTATTGTTTTTTTTCTTTTCTTCATACATCCAATACTAATTTCATATCAAAATTAATTTAAAATCAAGTGATAAATGAAATTCATTTAGAAAATAGAAAACTGATTTTCATTCAATATTATTTTCTGAAGAGAAAATAAAAATGCTTTAAGTTTTTCTAAATCTATTATATTCAATATATACCATTATTGGTATATATTGAATATAATAGATTTAGAAATGTATTTCTTTCTACAAAATAAATTTTTTCCTCAAATGTTTTATTTGTAAAATTAATCATTATTTCTACTTTACAACATATCATCTTTAGTTTTTTAATTTTATAACTGATAGTAGCACATGCTTTTTTATTTATATATAACACTATAATAATAAGTACAGAAGCAAATATATTTCAGAACATTTCATAGTTCAAAGGGACTGTAAATGGTAAAGTTCCAATTGTTGTTTCCTTTATGCCATATTAAAACACATTATTTAAACAGTACTTCTGTACTTAACTGGATGTCTTCTTAAACACACTCAAAAAACCAAAAAGTTTTTTTCCACAAAATAAGTAGCAGTAGCCTACACTTTCCATCAGAACATAAAATGAATATAACCAAAATTTCATCTGGACTGGACAAAGACTGCAGGAGTTATAAGGAATTCACATACACAAACACAACCGTGATGGCTTTTTTTAGAAAATATTTAGTATGATTAACTACTCCTATAAAATTACATTTATACAGAGATAATTAGGAGAATTTTAGATAAAATAGAACAATTTACAAAAAGCAAGACCTATATGCACAGTCCAGTATTGTATTTACACATTAAGAAATATAGTACAGTACTGCACACAATAAAAAAAAATAATAAAAATAAAATTTAATATCATATAGAATCCACATCAAAAGAAATACAGTAATACCTCGACTTACACTACCCCGACTTACGCAAACCTGGAGTTACGTGATTTTCAAATCTCGTCGATTCATCTTTTGTTTGAGAGCCACACAACCCTTGATTACTCACTCTCCCCACACTATTGTTCAGCTTACATGTTCGGATGTGTCACGCAGAATCCACACATAGCTACAATTTATTTTGTGTTATTTATTTCTGTGTTTGTTATATCTACGGAGACTTGAGAGACTCTACTATGTCATCCAAACGAAGTAGAACTAATTCTTCTGCATCAAACAAGAAAAGAAAAACTTTATCTTTGGAATGTAAAGTTAACATTGGGTATGTTCGTAAAGTCGAACGAGTTAAACGAGAATGACGTCATCGTTATTCCTATTTCATTAGACTTTTCAAATGATTTGTTACTAGCACGTTTAACTCGTTATTATTAAAGACTTTGATACAAAAATGAAAATTTGTGAATTGGCAAAGAAGTTTGATCTACCGGAATTGTCGGTCAGAACAATTATAAAAGAGAAAGAAAAAATTCTCGAAGCTGTGAAAAATGCTCAATTTTTTAATTCAAGCGTCATTCGTAAATGTCACAGTATTATTGCTGAGATGGAAACAATGTTAAAATTATGGCATAATAATCAAGTAAATGTGAAAAATTGCAAAATAATATAAGCCTAATTTGTTATACATATGTTTTATCTAAGATTTTATTAAACATTTTTTTCTAAATTATTGTTTTCTTTAGTCTCCGGCCCCAATTAAAAATTATTTGTAGGTATTTATATGCGAAATTATACCCTGACTTATGCAAATTCGACTTACGCGGTTACTGCTCGGTCCTCCTATCGTGTAAGTTCGGGATATTAAAGTTAAAGTTGCTGACTGGAATTCTTTCGGATAACTGACTTTCGGATAAACGACGCTCTACTGTATATGTATTTTTAACTGTCCGCCATGTGGGTACTAAGAGGCCTTTTAACAAACCCATTATGGGTTGAAGTTCGGGATATTACTGTAATTCATATTGTAATATTGAAAAAATTCATGGTGAGCAGATTAAGTGAAATTGAGAAAGATCCTACATCCAAAACTAAAGTAAGTTTATGGGATGCAATTTGTTTTTATTGCAGATGCAGGAGAAGAAATTTCAGAAATAATTATTAATTGTTAGAATCATATTACACTAATCAAAAACATTCTGTTCATTGATGCATTATCTTCAATAATGCATTAATAAATTTAAATAATCAGAGCCAATGAGTGAAAGTTAATATTTAAACATTGATAAAGAACATGTTCAAGAAATAGATTCTGATGACAATCAAGACCTGTCAGATGGTGGTGATGAAGGATTTCAATCAGAAGAAAATATATGTCTTTTTCAGAAGCTATAAGTGAGCAAAAAATTTTCTTAGTTTGTTGGTTTTTTCAGCATATGCCAAAAGATCCCAAAAAGGATATTGCAACACTTCAGAAAATGGCTGATTTGAAAATTATCACCAACAAGGATTAAAACAAACCAATATAACAAGTTTTTTTAAATGTAATACAACAACAAATAAGCCTAAATATTTATTAATTATTTAAAGTTTTGTTAAATTGAAAAATAGTGCTTTAAAGGAACAAAATCAAATTCTGCAATGTAAAAAAACAGTTATTTAAAAAAAATGACTGTAGAATTCTTCAAAAATGCACTTTGAAGAACACTACAATTTTGACTGTTCTCTTTTCACAGTCCCAAATTTGTATTAGTAAACTAGTGGAAAGAAAAATTTTCAAATTCTACATACATTTGCCATATACTCTGATAGAAGATCTTGTAATGCCTGTCGAACAGCATTACATTCGGCAACAATTCTTTCTCTACGATCATCTCTAGTACAAGAAGAATCAGCCATCAATGCAGCACCGCTGATTATGCTTTCTAATCGTTCTTCCAAAGCGGGACGGGTTCGGATTTCGTTGTATGTCAGTGGATCCATATATATTCGTTCCTAAGAATAAATTATAATTTGCTTTACAATATAAATTTCTTTTTAATACTCTCATTATTTTTTCCCTTGCAATACTTACATCAAATTCATCCAAAGCTGCTGCCAATTCACCTGGCCCATCATAAGGTGGATGACCAAGAGCTCCAGCTGTTGTCTTGCCCTGTGCCACTTCACTAATAGTATTAACAGCTTCACATACTTGTTTAAAAATATAATCACGATTTTCTTTAGCAGCAGCTAATTCTGGATGTCGAACATAAACCTATTCAATAAAATATACTTTTATATTCTAGCTGTATGTATAAAAATAAATCCTATATCTATCCGCTGTATATCAAAAGTTGAATAACTTATTTTTGAGGAAGGAAAATGTCATTTCCCAAAAACAGTAGTAACTAACAATGTTGACTATGGATTTTGGTAAAAGATTTTTCAGAATTTTGTGAAAGAGTATATTAATTTATAAAATTTTTAACAAAAATTATAAATATATAAATTTTAATATACAGATTAAAAATAAACATATTTCAAGACTGGTTAAATTCTATAGCATTTTTCAAATTTAGATGATTAATAACCATCAATATTTTAACTTTTGTAATGAAATTTTTTAAGCAAAGCTGCTTCCAGCCATCAAATTTTTCACGAAGGATACATTTCTCATTATAAATTGCTTGATTTTATTTAAAAAGCTGATATATTAAGTTTATTTTATTTAAAACTAATTTGTCTCAATGACAGCATTCTATTATCTCTCAATTACTGAATGTCAATTATAAACTTTCCAATATCTATTTTACAATTTAAACTTCTATCAAAATAGTTGTATAAATTAATAATAAGATCAAAGTTTAATACCTCTTTTATATATAAAAAAGTTTTGTTTTTCAGTTTTTATTAAAGGATAAAAGTTTTGTATTCAATCTGAATTTAAATCCTGTGTATGGCAATCATCTTATGCAATATCAGACAGGTACCGTCTTAGGTTGAAATTATTAATTATACTGGCTGTACTCAAGCTAGAATTCAAGATTTTGCTATAAACAATTTTTTAGCAAAAATAAAAAAAATTACTTTCAAATATTAAAAATGTGATTGATTCTGTTTTTTGTTACAATCTTACTACCAGTAATAACCAAAAAAAGTTCATTTCAAATAGGAATTATCTTTTCTTAAAAATATATCTTGTTTGAAGCTAAAATGTGATAAATTTTATGGTGATCACAATTGAAACAGACTGAAAAAGTATGCTGTAGTTCTTATAGCCGAATGAAAATATCTTCTATGAGTTAGATTTAGTATTAGTTTATATCAATAGAACTTTTTTTAATATCATTTTTAATGCTGATCAAAATTTTTTCTTTTTCCAATTTTAAGAGTTATGATTTCACAAAAGATCATAATAACCTTAATAAAACAATGTTTTATTTTTATTTATAAATGTATTTTGAATATCATTATTGCAATATCATTCTTCAGTACAAATTAGAAGTTAAAATCTCTGAGTAAAATACACACACAACGTAGCATCCTCTTACACAATTCTATATTTCCAAACATACAAGAATTGTATCTTTGAAAATGTAGAATTGTGTAGGAGGATGCTAAACCTTGTGTGTGTTTTTTATTTAGAGATTTTAACGTTTCATTTTTACTGAAGAAGGATGCCGCAACAGAAGTATTTGAAATGCAATGAACAATTATTTATTGTGACATCACCACAATGCCAGGCTGCAATTTTTAATCATATTTTTAATTAATTTAAAATATATGATTTCCACCTCAAAACAGTAGTGGCTTGCTTCCGTACATCATACTTTTCCTTTAACAATAGAGTTGTGCTGGCCATCTATCTAACACCTTTCAGGGAAAAATTTTTTAATTGAGATAACATGACTTTCAATTTGCATCAGAAGTTCATATATAGTTTATTGGGGCATCTTGTGCTTAAGGTTTCCATATCTGGTTTCATCTTTTATCTATCTAACTCTGTCCTCAAGATTAAGAAAAGATGGAGATGAACAAACAATAGTGAAAATTTATAGGTCCACAATTTTTTCAGCCCAATTATAAGACTGTTAAAATCAGAAAAAGAAGGAACTTTGATCAGCATTTTAACTGATATTAAAAAAGTTCTATAAACTTATGCTGTACTATGAAAAGTAATTGCTTTAAAATAAAATTAACAGTTTAGTTTATGTCAAATTTATTGTTTCTCTACTATTTCTAAATTATAAGTAATTGGAAGAAGGGCATCTAACATTTGTATTTTAAATAAATAAATGCTTACTAGAATTAATTATATACAATAAACAAACACCTTTCTCTATTCCAGCACAATGTTTAATGCGTTAAAAAACGTTTTCGGCCGTTTTTAGCGATCTTCCTCAGTTCAAATTCGAACCATATTAAATATGGTTCGAATTTGAGTATTTATATTTTATATGCATAAATAAATAGCACATAAAATGAATCATACTATAGTAGAAAAGAGACTAGTATAGGAGAAAATCTATTTTAATAATAATATATTGAAAGATGTATTTCAAGTCTACATATCTATCAACTTTATATCAAAGGAATTTAAGATAGCAAGCTACAGAACATTAAATGAGTAATACAAATACATAAGTCATTTCAAAATTCAATGTTTAAGGAAATCTGGACTAAAGGATAATATAGTAATCCACAGAATGTGTATTCTATGCACAAGTTAAATTTAAACACTAAATTTAAAAAGATTATTAAGAGAAAGATTTACAGTGAAACTTTTATCTGCAACTTTGCACAAGATTAATATTTTATTAGTTATAGCATATAAATACTGAGAAATTTTTTCTATATTAATATAAATTTAGATAATTAAGTTATATGAGTTTTGTAACTATTCTGTAATTATTTTAATAAGTGAAAATTCTAATTCAACATTTTTAATTTAGTAGTTTGGCAGTTATATTAATTATATACAGTTAATAAATACAATATATATTACTTTCATTGTATCAAACATGATAGAGAGAATCTCAAAATAAACTTGCAAATTTTAAATTACATTAATAGTAAAATTTCAATAATTTTAGTTATTAAATCCTGAATTTTATTTCAAATTTTGCACAAAATAATACCTTTGAAGCAGTTAGTAACATCATGCTATTTTTCTTAAGAATAGCTCGTGCGGCAGCTAAATCTTCTCTAAGATGAGGATCCTTTAATTCCTGCAATTTATTTCCATTATAAAATTTGGAGGAAAATTTCAGTTTTTAAAAAGTTATCTTAAAAATTATTCAATTACAGCTTGTCTTTTTGCTGCTTGATGAATTAAATCTGAAGTATTTTTACCAAAGTCATGAAAAGATTTCAAAAGTTCTGACTGACTAGAGGCATTTTTTACTTTATCCAGATCTCCTTCAACCTGAATATTAAGAAATAAAAAAAACCTAAGCAAAATTGTTAATACAATAAAAAAAATTAATAAAAATTAAATTCTTACCACATGAAGGGATTTTAACAAACAGTGAACATCGACCATATCAGCAAGAATCAACAGATGTGTTACTGCCAAAAGTAAGCTTCTAGCAGCTCTTACCATATTGCTTCTTTTCACTGATGAAAATGGATCTTCTGCAAATTCTCTTGAACTTTTGCTCATAACATCACCTACAAAATATAGATATAATGTATGAAAAAATTAGTTTATTAACTATAGAAATAATAATTATGTATAGTCTCACACAAAAAACAAAATAAAAATACCAAATGACATATCTTAAAAATTTTAACTATAAAATAAATTTAATAGATTTATTTTAGAAGAAGAATCTTAAATTTTGCAAATGTATAGTTAATATAATTATAATTGACAAGCCTTTTTCATTTTCAGAAGTAACAGACAATTATGACATATTTTGACTGTATGTATAATACAAAATTATGTGATGAACAGAAGAAATACAGTCGACCCCCCTATAACACTGTTGATAATTCCGTTTTATATGAATTCCATGTTGTATGAGTCACTTAGATTTTACAAATACAGGAGCCGTTCACAGCCCGGCACACGTATTTGTAAAATCTAAGTGACTCGGTACAACATGGAATTCATATAAAACAGAATTATCAACAGTGTTATAGGGGGGTCGACTGTAATACGTTAATGGAAAATTTTTAAAGCTTCCAATTAATTGATAACTTTTCTTGAGAAATTGAAAAATAATAATGCAAAAATGTTTTTGAAAAATAAAGTTCTGTTGTAAAAACCAAACTTTATTTTTCAAAAACATAAAAGATTATTAAATACAAAGTGGGAAGATATTTAGAAAATTGTGTGTAGTAATAATCTGTTGGATGTTGTTTATAATTCTCAATTATAGTAAAAATATCAGATCTTGCCAAAAAATTTAGAATTTATAATCAGATGTAAATTTAATTATATTTGCAAGTGTTGAAGTATACAGATTATTTGTTTCTTTACAATTTCTCCCCTATTAAATCAGTATAAATCAAGAAAATTTCACTATCAAATTAAATTGCAATTAGAAAAAAATTATTTAAAAATGTCTTTGTTTTTTAATCTCAAATGTTACCAGTCATGTAATTGTTGTATCAAACAATTCTAACATAAAAACATTTAAATCTCTGAAATTGTTAAATTCAGTGCCTCTGATAAAAACAAATTATGTATCCAGTCTGAAAATGATATTTTAAACAAAGAGAAAATGGAACTTAATTTTCAGAATATAAAAACAACAACAACAAAGGATAAGACACTACTAAACTCGATTTCATGTTATAGTAAAAATATAATTAGAATGTATTTTTTGTCATTTTTGATAAATTTATAAAATCTTTATGGTTGTTATAATCTTATAGTTTTTTAATTGCAAGAAAATATTTAAAAAAAATAAAATTCTACTTAAATTTTATTTTTTAAATAAGGAAGATTAATGATTGCTCCTCTATTAAATTATCTAATGAAATTAGATTGTTATTTTATATTACCTAATACACCCACAATCTTTTGAGAAGTAAAACAGTATTTAATAACACACAATTTCAGTTTTATTAAAAGACCATTTTCAGAATAAAAATACTCCGGAAACTGGATTATACTATATTGCAGTAACTCCTACCTTGGTATTCTAAGACTNACAGTCTACACCCTATAACACTGTTGATAATTCCGTTTTATATGAATTTCATGTTGTACAAGTCACTTAGATTTTACAAACACGTGTGCCGGGCTGTGAACGGCTCATGTATTTGTAAAATCTAAGTGACTCGGTACAACATGGAATTCATATAAAACAGAATTATCAACAGTGTTATAGGGGGGTCGACTGTAATACGTTAATGGAAAATTTTTAAAGCTTCCAATTAATTGATAACTTTTCTTGAGAAATTGAAAAATAATAATGCAAAAATGTTTTTGAAAAATAAAGTTCTGTTGTAAAAACCAAACTTTATTTTTCAAAAACATAAAAGATTATTAAATACAAAGTGGGAAGATATTTAGAAAATTGTGTGTAGTAATAATCTGTTGGATGTTGTTTATAATTCTCAATTATAGTAAAAATATCAGATCTTGCCAAAAAATTTAGAATTTATAATCAGATGTAAATTTAATTATATTTGCAAGTGTTGAAGTATACAGATTATTTATTTCTTTACAATTTCTCCCCTATTAAATCAGTATAAATCAAGAAAATTTCACTATCAAATTAAATTGCAATTAGAAAAAAATTATTTAAAAATGTCTTTGTTTTTTAATCTCAAATGTTACCAGTCATGTAATTGTTGTATCAAACAATTCTAACATAAAAACATTTAAATCTCTGAAATTGTTAAATTCAGTGCCTCTGATAAAAACAAATTATGTATCCAGTCTGAAAATGATATTTTAAACAAAGAGAAAATGGAACTTAATTTTCAGAATATAAAAACAACAACAACAAAGGATAAGACACTACTAAACTCGATTTCATGTTATAGTAAAAATATAATTAGAATGTATTTTTTGTCATTTTTGATAAATTTATAAAATCTTTATGGTTGTTATAATCTTATAGTTTTTTAATTGCAAGAAAATATTTAAAAAAAATAAAATTCTACTTAAATTTTATTTTTTAAATAAGGAAGATTAATGATTGCTCCTCTATTAAATTATCTAATGAAATTAGATTGTTATTTTATATTACCTAATACACCCACAATCTTTTGAGAAGTAAAACAGTATTTAATAACACACAATTTCAGTTTTATTAAAAGACCATTTTCAGAATAAAAATACTCCGGAAACTGGATTATACTATATTGCAGTAACTCCTACCTTGGTATTCTAAGACTTACTTCAGGTCACAAATTTCAAATAGATGAAACATCTAACATTTTGGTGTTCATATATGTCAGGTGCAGAAGAGCTTATACAAAAATTCAAATTTATAATTCTCTAAAATTTACATATACTATTGGTTGATTTTAAGAAATTTTAAATTTGAATTTTTATATAAGCTCTTTTGCGCCCGACACATTTGAACACCAAAATGCTAGATCAGCGTTTCTCAAAGTGTTCATATATGTCAGGTGCAGAAGAGCTTATACAAAAATTCAAATTTATAATTCTCTAAAATTTACATATACTATTGGTTGATTTTAAGAAATTTTAAATTTGAATTTTTATATAAGCTCTTTTGCGCCCGACACATTTGAACACCAAAATGCTAGATCAGCGTTTCTCAAAGTGTTCATATATGTCAGGTGCAGAAGAGCTTATACAAAAATTCAAATTTATAATTCTCTAAAATTTACATATACTATTGGTTGATTTTAAGAAATTTTAAATTTGAATTTTTATATAAGCTCTTTTGCGCCCGACACATTTGAACACCAAAATGCTAGATCAGCGTTTCTCAAAGTGGTTGATAACGCCCCCTTGTGGGCGCTGGAGGCTTTCAGGGGGGCAAGTAGAAGGCTCAAAGAGAATTGGGGGGTGTTAAGGAAATATAGAGGGGCGACGGCAGACAAATTCTATATATAAAAATTCGACGGAATATATATAAAATGTTGACATTTCATATTTTTTTTTAATTTTTTATTAAAGGTCACAACTTGAATATTTCTAACACATTGACTTTTATTTTAGCTCAGCGTTTCTCAAAGTAAGCAATAACGCCCCCTTCTGGCGCGATGAATAGATCTATGATAGAGGCAGGGTATTGAACGGTGACCAAAGGCAAAATTGGGGCTGATAAGAGGAAACATTGCGTTTAATGGTTTCCAGATGATGAGAACAATGTACAGTAAGGGCACAAAGTGTGAGATTCATAGAAAAGTTTTCCTAAGAATATTTCCAATCCTTTTCTCACACAAGAGAAAATGGGTTAGGGGGCGTTGGGTATAACTTTATGGAACAAAGGGGGCGGTGGATCGAAAAAGTTTGAGAATCACTGTGCTAGATGTTCCATCTGTTTGAAATTTGTGACCTGAAGCAGGTCTTAGAAAAAGACTGAAAACATTCATTTTTCTGAACTTGCACCATTCTGGTGGGTGAATACCAAGAGAGTTTCCACAGACCAACTTCAGGTTAAGAAGAATGCAATCAAACATAAAATCAATGGTTATAAAATACTGTTTTTCAGCAAGATTGACAGTATATTAATTGCTTTCTCTGCAATCATCTTTTCATTGTTTTAAATAATATATATATATAATAACACAGTAGCTTAATTTATCAAGTTAATTTGTTATCAATTCCATTTCAGTTTAAATTAAATATATTTTTACTAAAATAAGAATATTTAAAAAATTTTAAAATATTTTATGTAAATTTTCCAATAAAATGTGTTTGTTAGAGATGGGCTGATATCATTAAAGAATACTGAAACACATATGATGGCTATAGTACAGACAGTGCCTTTTTAGTAAGGGTTGCCAGACAGATAATGTAGTGTCAATCATCCTCAAAGTGTTTACAAAAGTTATTGTAGTTTTCTTATCTTCATCATTATCATGTATGAAAGAATACATTAAAGAATCTATTTTAATTCATGATTATGTCCAAATGAATGCATATAAAGTAAAACCTGATATAGCAGATTCTGAGTCAGCAAATGTCTGCTTAAGACAGATTATCTGCTAAAAAATTGATATATATTTCAAAACATCCAGCAACATTTAAATATTTGATACATATAAGCTTTATTCACAGTTTTGTTTTGTGAAAGTGTGAGAGATAAGAACAGAATTCAAAAATAGTCAAAGAATAACCAAAATTATACAACTATTTTTAAACAATAAATAATTAATTTAGAGAAGTCTAGAAGAAAAGATCTGGTCTGGAGTGAGACTCAAACTCACAATTACTGTTTATGCTATCTAAATGACACAAGTAGGATGTTTGCCAATTTTCCCAGCACATGATTAATTCTACTTCTCTTATTTCCTCCTTTAATTATACAAGAGAAAAATGCAGTCCATCAATCCATCAAAGTGAAGAGTGTAAGAGTACTTTATATATATAATACTCTTACACATATATATGCACTGAAAACTTTAACAAGTTTAAGGACACACAAATTCTATGAAATGATAATAATAAAGATAATTTTTTAATGTCATTTATGGGAAACATGTATTGTCATTCTAACAGATTTTGAAAATAAAAAGGTAGGAAATTTTTGTCTGTTATTTGCATATAGTAATGTCTGTTTATTCAAGATATAAATCCATCAATAGTCCTATTACTACACTGCAACTCACTAAGTATAGGTATCCCAAATTTCACTGTATCCTCACTAAACCCAAATTTCACCTTATTGATATCACTGAATATTCCATCATAATGATATTAAGATAACTTTTTGATTTGAGACAGGTTTCTTAATTCTATTGCCTTCTGCTGGAGCCATGAATATAAAAATCTATAAATCTATATTTGATATTTAAAGAAATAATCAATTAGAAAAACATGACTATTTTCTAGAAATTTTAAAAATTTAAATGTCTTCATGTTTAGAATACTGTAGTTATATATTTAAGCATTTAAATTAGACTGAATTTAATATAAAATAAACTATTCTTCTTTTCTAATTAATTTTCAATGTAACATTATATATATATATATATATATATAAAAGTGTATCTAAGTGTTACATCAAAACGGAAATGACTGTGTTATTTCTGATAGATGAGGCAAACATCATTTTGTTTTGCCAGAATATTACAAGCCACGTCACAATTGAGTTATGAGTCACAAACCTCGATGTCTATATTTATAACTGTGTAATTAGAGAAAGAGCTGGACATTGCTACGCTTTCTACGTCATAAATAACCACCCTATTGTTAACAATAAATAATAAATCAACAGTCACGAGTCGAGATAATTCTGTGGTTTACAAAGGATCTGATGTTCAACCCCTGACGAAGTTACACGCCTGTTTTAATAGACTTAATGTTACACGTTCCTTAAATTTACTTCGAACTAAAGATTATTTTGAATTCTTTATCACTTTCTGTCGTAATTCGGATGAATTATAAATCTTTTATTTACCGTCCATTGCGTTAATTTAAGTATCTTTAAAGAAACAAGTTTAAATTATTGCACCTGATAGATGAATCTCTCTCTCTTGAAAATTTCATTAATCAGCAAACCTAATTCTTAATCTCCAAAGGTGCATCCAATTCTATAATTGTAGAACACTCTCCCTGATGAATATTTGATATTTTTATCTTTCTTTAACTTCAATAAATGTTAATTCTTAATTACATTCACGATAAGAGATCGAAATCCTCTGTGGTATCCCCCCAAATCTATAGAGGATAATTGTCATTTTAGTCGTAGAAAAGAGCACATTTCTAAACTATTTCATGGAAAAATTTCGTTAAATAAATCATTTAACCTATCATAAATCATGTATTATTCAAATAACATCAACTATTCTTCTAGAAATCCCTAATGGTACCCCCCAATCTTTTGTAATTGCTACTATAAATCCGGATGAAAAACTATTGGAAAAGACTTTTTTATATAAATATTTGAAGTGTTTTATGTAAAAAAATTCATAAAATAAATTGTTTATATTATTCAAACAACATCCTGTTTTCATTTTAAAAATACTCGACCCCATTCTAAAATCTACAGAGGATCCTAGTGTAAGGTTTATATAGTATAATTGTAATCATAAATTCATGTAAAATTTTAATAAAATCTCGAAACAAATCTATAAATAAATCGTTTTTGTTATCAAAAGAATTAAATATTATCCAAACAACATCCGTTACTTGTAAATTGTAAAATTGTATCCATACACTTGACACTAGAACTTGCAACCATCCGTGTTACAACATACGTCTTTTCTGGTTACTTAGCAGCGAGAGAGGTCTTTTCTTGGTCTCGTGAGATGCTAAAAAATATGGTAATGTAACCCCCCTTCGTCACGCTTGGAGTGAAATACACTAAACTGACTCCCTTGCTATATTTTAGACACTATCGACGATGCCTTCCGGGTTTATGGATGCTGCAGGATTTTCTAATATCTTCCTCTTCCATAGAATCTAATTCTTTCATCCGGTTTCTTTTTTTTTATCTTTTCTTTTTATATTTATTCTGTGAAGTTTTAATGCAGATAAAATATTAAATGTTGCAACTATTCATAAATTTTTATAGAGCAAGTTTGGGAGGATGGAGATGAAATGCAGCATCCGTATTTGAATTAGATTTAAAATATTTGTAGGTGTATTTTTTTTTCTGTAGTTACAACTGTAAGAAATTATGGACTGAATTTTACATTATTCTTTAAAATNTAATAATCTGAGTTTGCTCGATCTGGCGAATACGGTTAGTGTGATAGCACGTCCCATCTAAGTTATAACAGTTTCTGAGGAGTTACCAAACTTGTGTGAAATTTGACATTATTGTGGTAAAACACTACACCTGTTTTTTTTAATCAATTCTGGCCAGCTTTTTCTGTTTGATGATATTACGCAATTTGTTTACTCGAATGCAGTACACTTTCGAATCAATTGTTAAATTTTCTGGTAAAAAGCTCCCAAAAAAAATGTCCTTAAAATCCCACCAAATAGAGCATTTCTCTTTAAGAACTTGTGGAATTCATATATCAAGCTTTGAAACGAAACCAATTTGTTTCAAGTATTCATAAACAGTTCAATTTGACAAGTTTAATCTCTTAGTGATTTCATGTGTTGTTATTCCGCAGTTTGCTTCAATCAGTACTTTTATTTTGTTTTCACTGGCTTCAATTGGCCATCCATAAGTTGTGCATCTTCAATACTGAAATTGCGAGAACGAAATTTTGTAAACCAGTTTTGGCACTGTCGTTCTGTCAAAACATCTCCACCATACATGTCACACGATTTTTTTCTTGCTTGAACGGCATTTTTATTTTTTTGGTAATGAAAAAGCAAAATATGCCGAAGATGCTGCTTTCGATCTTCCATATTTGATGGGACACAAAAAATAAACAATTGCACGAAATCAAACAAAAGTTTTCACAAATAAGCCATAAAATGCTAGCTGTCAAAATATATAATGATAATACGGTTTAGAACGAAAATGGCGGGAAAAATATCACTAATCCGTCTAGTGGTAAAAAAAACGAACTTACTTTCCGAACAACCCAATATATACATTAATATACAAACTTAAATTCAGCATTCTACTATTAGTAATTATTGAGTTAATAACAACAGAATGCTGAAAATTATTCTTCATAAATAATTTTTATTCAAAATTTAATCACCACCATAACATTTGATCATGTAATACTTCATTCAGAAATATTACATGATCAACTGAATACACTGTCAGTTAAATTAATGTAGAATTTAATCAATGTATCAATGTATTCAGCTGGATATACTGTAATAAGTACAACTATATCTTTACGAATGTAACTTTTCAAGTCAAAAATTTTTTTATTCAGATGAGACTGAATCAAAATGGATTAATATTTGAAGGCAAATATTTGGAATTTGCACACTCCGTTTGTCCAAATTGTGCTAAAACACTATCAAAGCTTCATTTATTTTATGGATGTGACCTTAATAAAGATCAAGAATCATAGATCACTGGAGATCAAAATAACAGCCAAAGTTTAGTTAATCATATGTACAATAAATTCAATCTAGCTACCACTAATGAAATTTACAATTGCAATAATGGTGTAAGAAGACTCTTAAATGTAAAATCTTAAATACTATATGTTATTCTAAAGTGGAGGTATGTTTGATTTTTGTTATTGAATGTTTATTTTCCATCTTACATCATTGTCATGTACCCCCTTGTAACAGGCGACTGCCTATTTCGTTCAATAAACTAACCTACCTAACCTACTGTAATAAGTCCAACAAAGTAGTACAGCTACAAAACATTAATAGTTAAAGTAATAAAAAAAATTGAAACAAAAAAAAAATGAGACAAGATTGTAAATAAAATTTGTGATAATAGGATAATATTTAAAGATATTAAAAACAGAATAAAAGATAAGAGTTAATTCTTTGAAACTAAAGATTTACATTTTTCTGGGGCATTATTGTAAAATTTCCTTATTCTTAAGTTTTGAGTTTCTCATTAAAAATAAATTAATAAAATCTAAAAGTTTAAAAATAAATCTAATGTAGTAAACAATTTAATACTAGTATAAAAATATTTAAAAACTAATAATGAATGAATAAATAAAGTCAAAATAAATTAATAAGTATATTTAAAAACTTTTTAATAGTGATGAGCTGATTCATTGAAATTGTTATGAGTTGGAAGAATTAAGCATTTTTCAGTAAAACATACAAAAATTATTTTTTAAAGCTGGAACTAATGTATAATTGATGACCACCAAACATTGGTGGAAACATATGAAAGGTCATTAATTATATTGCCTTACTGTCCTTATTTAATTTCTTATTATATATTTGTCAACATGGACATTAATTATTAACAGGACAATTATACTGGTGCTAAGCTTTTACACAAGAATTGAGGAAAAAGTTCTTAAAGAAAACAGGTAGCTTAATAAAGTCTGTTTTCTTTAAGAACTTTTTCCTCAATTCTTGTGTAAAAGCTTAACACCAGTATAATTGTCCTGTTAATAATTAATGTCCATGTTGACAAATATATAATAAGAAAAAAAAATATGAAAGGTCAGTTTGGTCATCAATTACTTTTCAGTAAATGGAACTGGTATCAGAATTAAGAGAAATTTATCATGATTTCAGTTTCTTAAAATATTCTTTAATATTTAATAACAAAATTGGTTTTTGATTTCAGGTAATAATTAAAATTGTTTAAATTATGATCATTAATAATTATGGGAATGTATAGCTCTGAAATTTGAAATTTGCAGACCTATACATTCCCACTGCCATCTATCCATCCTTTGTTAATTTTGAGAATGGAATTGAACAGATGAAAATCAAGATCAGATATGAAAAGCTTAGGGCTGAAAGCCCAAATTAACTGTATATGAACTTCTGGTCTGCACTGGAAGTAATGTGATTTCAATTCAAAATTTTCTCAGGAATGGAGTTAGATGAGTGGCATGACTCAATTGTTATCAGCAGAAGTATAATGTACAGGGATAAGACACCACTAAAATCCAGACAAGATATGGAAAACTTAAAGGCCAGAGACCCTGATTAATTATATATGAACTTCCAGTCTGGACCAGAACTTAGATATTTAAAAAAAAATTAAATTACTATCTATCTATCTTCTCAGCAATATTAGCTATTTATATTAATAAACCAAACACACCTGATTTGTATTTGCCGAGTTATTTTCTTTATTCGAATGTTTTCGGCCTATTTGTATAGGCCATCTTCAGATTTTAACATTGTTCGTTCCAATGGAACCAATAGTTCGAAATTCATTTGAATTTGAACTTTTAACAACTTATGTGTATAAATAAATAGTTAACAATAATATCAAAAACGTGTTGCAACTTATTATTATTAAAAATTGTAGCCTGGCATTGTTATACTTTAAAATTTCGATTTGTTTGCTAAAATTAGAGAATAAAAAGGGGAACTGGACAAGAATGAATAAACTAAAAAAAATTCCCAGTATAGTAAAGTTTTGATAGTAAAGAATGAAGTTATTCTGCATTAAGATGATCAATACAAAACCTTCCTCACTTATTTCTAGCCATTTATACACGAGTACAAACGTATAAGTAAACATAGAAGTATTTTGCATTACACATTAGAAAAAAATTAAATTTTGTCTAGTGTGTAACACAAAAGGAACTTACAAGTAACATGTGTTACCAGGTTTGGCATTGTTAAAGTTTTCTGGCAAATGAAAAAAATTTTGGAATGCCAAACACTATTTGGGATTATATTTGGCATAAAATAATACCATTAATATACTGTCAGCAACAACAAAAATTAGAAGTATCCACCAAGAAGAAAATTAGACAGCTTCACCTAAATTGCTGTCAAAATTTTACTATTGAAATGATTTACTACTTATTTTTTTAATGCCTCCATGTATATTTTGATGTTGCATCTACACTGAAAACTTACTCCACTGAATGATTACATCAAACAAGAAATTAATAATTTTATTTAAAGCTCAAGAGTAAGGATGCACCAATAAGCAAAATGGCTGGTTACCGATTAATTGGCCATGCATTATCGACCGATATCGATTAATCGGCCGATTAGTGTTAATAATTTATTGCATTAATAGTGTGAGATCCTGGAGTTAATTATACAGTTAATTATAATGTGGAAAAAACCCATTTTTCTCCACCTGGTATTTCCATCTCCCTCGGGTCAGGTAAACAAGAGACGATCAAATATCCTCGCAAAATCAACAATCTCTTCCTTTGTTTCTAAAATAAATCTCAACACTTAATTGTTGACGCATGGAAACTTCAACATTGTTTAAAAAGCTGAATATATTTCTTTAACTGCTGATATTTGGACAGCAACTACAAACAATTCTCCTTTTTTAAGTATAACAGCTCACTGGTTGAAGGATGATTTTCAGCAGGAAAGAGCTGTCTTCCAAATTGTTTCCTTTGAAGGTTCCCACACAGCTACACGAATCAGTGAACAGTTAAAAATTGTTCTTGAACAGTATAAGTTGGCAAGTGATAAGATATTCTTAGTACTAAGAGATTCTGCAGCAAATCTGGTAGCTGGAATTAGGAATTGCAACTTAGAAGCATTATCATGCTTTATACATACGCTGCAGCTGACACTAAACGAATGCATATTTTCTAAACAAGATGTGAAAACTATAATCACAGTTAATAGAAATATTGTCACACATTTTAATCATTCTGCTGTAGCTGTAATCAAATTGGAAGATTTGCAAGAAAAGTTAGGTTTGCAGAAACACAAATTAATTCAAGATGTTCCTACTCGCTGGAATTCTACATACTACATGTTGGAACAGCAAAAGGCCCTTGTCACATATGCTATAGATAATAAAATTCCTACGTTGAGCCCATATCAGTGGTCTCTCGTTGAAAAAATTGTTCTACTTGTAAAACCATTCAAAGAAATTACTGTGGAAAGCCAGCAAACGAGAAGCCACTTCATCTTCAATAATTCCCACAATAGAGACTCTGAAATTATTCTTATCAAAAGCAAAGATCAGTAGTTCCTTTAGTGGCATTAATACCACAACAGAAGAACTAGAAAATCCAATAAAAAAAGATTTTCAGCATATATAGAAAACAAGTCTTTATGCTTGTCATTTTTATTAGATTCAAAATGAAATTTCAAAAAGAGGATATGCTAGAGGAAATCTCAATAAGAATTAAATTCTGAAGCTTCTACTTCTGGAGGTGATCAAGATGGAGGTGAATTTCTAAGTTTTTCTGATTTATTTGATGAATTAGCTTCTGGTAAACGAAAGAATGAAGAATAGCATGTTTTTAAAAAGAAAGAAAAAAAACGAAAGAGACGAACAAACGTTTCGATCAAGAATTAGAAACATATTTACATTTATCCCTAATTTGAGCAAAATAGCTATGAAATATTTAAGTGCCTTAAATTGTAATTTAAGGGTTTTACAGTTTAAATATTAAATTTTTATTTGTTTTATATTTGTTTTGTATTTAAACTTATGAAACAAATTAAAATTTAATTTTTCTTCTTAACCTATTCAATACTTTTTCTTATGTAAAGTTTAAACTTTATATTATGCGTTATATTATATTTATAATATGTATCGATAAAAGGAATAATTTAATTAGTAAAATTTTTTTAATATTCAATTGTAAATATTCAAATGTAATAAATAATAAATATATAACAGAAATTTATTAGTTTTTATTACTAGCATTGTACGTAACATTCTAACAAAAATACCAAAATGTAAAATTGGCCGATTATCGAAACCGATTAATCGGCTAAGTGGCCAATACGGCCGATTACCGATTACTTACCGATTAATCGGTACATCCTTACTCAAGAGTAATTATATCAAGTTTTACAATAAATCTGTTCAGTATACTGTTAAGTGTAATTTATTTCTAACATAATAATTCAACTGATAACATTTCAGGGTAAAAAATGGCAACAGAATAAATTTGCTTCATTTGGTACATTTATTCAAGTCATTCAGCATGTATGAATGAAAATGATCTGGCATCCCTGCCACTAACTATAGGGCTAGTGCTATTCTATGCCAGCAGAGAGACTACATTCAACTACATTTTTGATGGAAAAAAAATCAGAATTGAGACTTTTTAGTGTAATTTGCATTAGCATCAGAATTGTTAGGAATTTTAGTATCATCCTATTGCTACTTTTTAATTTAATTCATTTTTCAATTCAGATGATCTATTTTAAAAATTGAAAATGTTGTCAGAAGTATTATATTCCTCCTTTTTTGTACATTTTAGTAAATTTAAGAGCTTAATACTATTAATTTTTAATTTTACTTATAAAAAAATAAAATGAAAATAAATAACTATAAGAATCTATTTTTTAATGAATAAATCAATAAAATTAAAAAGTATTAAGTTATTCTTTGCAGTATTCTTAAGGCACTAACAGATTTCCATATAAAATCATTTACATGGAAAAATTTGCATATCCTATTTATTTTTAGTTTATTCAAACCTTTAAATACATATATTAAAAAATAATAATTTATTAAGACAAAAAGCAATTTTAAACAATTAACTTGACTGTCCCAAAAATATAAAGGTAGGCTGATATTAAGATACCAGAGGTTCATTAACCCAGCAGAAACAATTAGAAATGACTGTAGTTGATTAGAATCCCTAATTTAATAAAGGGCCAAGACAAACCCCTAACAGATTTAGAGAAAGGTAAAATTCTTGCTCTTAGAAGTAAAAATTACTCTGTAAGAGCAATTGCCAAAAAATTAAATTAGGTCATCCACTGTAATTGACAACTTTCTTAAACCTGGAGATCAATATGGTCAAAAGAAATTAACGGGATGCTCATCAAAGCTTACAAACAGGGCAAAAATAAGCAACTGTTTGCCAGATTACCAGCAACAAAACATTTTGGAAGTTAGCAGCAATGTCCAAGTGTAATGTTGGCAAATCAACACATTGAAGAGTTGTGCAGACATACTGGCATCTTGTATACCAGTCAAAAAAATCTGCATAAAGTCTACTCACAAGGAAAATGTTTACTATGGGCTAAGGATAAAATGAGCTGGACAAATGGGTGACAAGAAAAAATTCGACTAGTCCAGATGGTTAGTCATTACTGGCATGATTTGAGAAGAGAGGAAGGATTATATTTCAAACAAGGTAATGGCTCAGTTATGATAGTGGGTGGTTTTAGTTGGCAAGGAAAGACTTCACTTACTTTTTTGCAAGGGTATACAAAAGCAAGTGATAATCAGAACATATTGGTAAGCAATTTCTTGCCTTTTGCAGAATGTGTTGCAGGAAATTGATGATCCTTTCAACAGGACAATGCTCCTATATGAATGCTTATTAGCTAATGAGGTGCCTATTATTGACTGGCCAGCTCTATCTGCTGATCTTAATTTGATGGAAAATCTTTGATACATTCTGGCTAGAGATGTACAGTCGACCCCCCTATAATGTACGTTCCTATAACGACAATTCCTATAACGTAGTGAAAAAATTGTAGAAACTTTCGTATAAAGTACCTCCTATAACATCGTTTCACGACAAGATTGATAGAGTCTGGACCAATAGTGGATGAGCAGCCGAACTACTTTCCTCCGACCCTGCGCCACGCTACGGAGCGGCTAAATTGAGTTTGCTATCGTCTGTTTAGTATTATATATAAATTATATATAAATTAGGTACTGTACATATAATTATATATTAATTATATATAAATTAGGTACTGTATATATAATTATATATTAACTTAATTTATTGTAACTTTATTATAATTATATATATGCTTTCTGCCGCCTGGCAACACGCTACGGAGATTTTAGGCTAGTAAGTTGAGTTTATTATCGTCTGTACAGTATGTAAATTAGGTACCGTAAGTCTAATACAGCACTAATTTTATACATTTCTTGTGAAAGAAACACTTCTTATTCAACGTCCATAAAAATTATTTATATTAATGATGTCTCCAAAGGTCAAGTTATTTTTCCGCCAAAAATTCGTTATCAGAAATTGCGGCCGTCGTTTCATGTGCTGTTCCGCGATGAAAACCAGCTTTAAGCAACGGCGTAGTCGAACGGTACACACTCTGTAAGTAATCCTACAATTTTTTGTTTATAGCATAGTTTATACAGATTATTCCCAAAAAATTATACGTGTTTTGGAAATGTTGAGTCGAATTAGTCTAGAATCGGTTAATTTTATAGAAGAAAACCTTTCGAACAGCCTTAGTCCGTAAAGTTCCCACCTATCGGGCTGCGATTGGCTCATGTATTTAATCGTTCCTACAACGTAAAATTCGATTAGCGTGGAACGTATCTAAGTGTTATAGGGGGGTCTACTGTATATGCAAATAGGAAGCAATATAATAAGTGTGGGGGGGACTAAAACAAACCATAATTCATTACTGGGAAGAAATAAGTGCATCATTCCTTCAAAAACTCATACAATCAATGCCAGACTGCATTTACAAAGTTATTTTAGCCAAAGAAGACTTCATTGAATATTAGGTTATTGTTAAATATAATTTATTAACATGTCATTAACTGTTTCAATTAATTTTGTTATATGCCTTTATATTTTTGGGACAGTCAAATTAATTGTAATTATTTAAAATTATCATTTATTTTTATTCTGTCTCAATAAATTATCATTTTTTGTGTGTGCATTTTGTGAAAGTTTGAGCAAGCCAGACAAATTATTTTTGCAAAGTTTACAATGTGAATAATTTTATATAGAAATCTATTAGTGCCTTTATATTTATGGGACACACTTTAATGCTTATTGAATTCATTCAATATTTTTTAATTTAAAAAAACAAACAGTTTATTTGTATTTGCTTTCAATTTTTATCAAAATCTTAGTTTTAAAAAGATAAGCTTTTACATTACAACACAAAAAAAATAATACTGAGTATGTTATTTATTGGCACTAAGACCATATATCCATACTTATATTGAGAATGGATAAATTAAAGCTTTGTCCACATTCCAATATAAAAATTTGGGTATTGACCCAGATTTATCCTGAAGATTTTAGAGCATACACAAATATTTCATTATATAGTTAAAAAACAACAAGCAATGCCACTTACTAAAAATAAACAAAAATATAAAAACTGTCTATTGGCATTACTAGTCCCACTGGAGTCCCTTTGTCACAAGTATGTTCTTGTCACACAACTGTGTGAACTATGATTTTAGCAGGTTGAATCGCACAATCCATAGCTCTGAAATATCAAATGTAGGAGAGTTGCATGGGAACATTGATGTAATAGACTCCCAAATGAACAAGTTTCTCTATAATGACAATGATACTTTTCACATGACTTATCACAGAAAATGTGAGATCATATGAATATTGTAAGTCATAGAGGATTGAGTGAATATATTATAGCACTCAGCTTATCATAAGGATCAATTCTATATCAAATTTAATCACTCTATACAGTACAGTAAAAATTTTTGAATTGAAATCATATGACTTCTATCAAGTTTAGACAGGAAGTTTGTATATACAGTAGTTAATCAGGGCCTCTGGCCCTTCAGCTTTCTATATCTGGTCTAGATTTTCTTTTATCTAACTCCATTCTTGAGATTAACAAAGGATAGTTGGATGATAGTGGAAACATATAGGTCTGCAATTTAAAAATTGCAGCCCAATTAATTAGTACTATTAGAATTTATTTACTAAGTCAGTAAGATGCTTAGCAATCAAATCTGAGAGGAATCAGATTTTTCAGTAATAAAATTTATTAAATGAAAGATTCTTAAGAACAAATTGCACTACAAATAGAAATAAATCTTTAAATATATTTTTTGATTTGAAAATACTCTGTTACAAGCATTCAAAATTATATTAAAGAAATGTCTAAATAATTATGAATCAAGTAATATTTTACTCAAAAAATGAATGTTTTCAGAGTATTTTATAATTCATGAACTTCACTTTAAGGTAAAATTATATTGTTAAGCTGCAACTATATTTTAATTATTTTAAACACTTTTTCGCTTGAGACTTCGTACAATAATTACAGTATATCCAAAATAAGTAAAACAAAAATAATAGATTTAAAGATTCAAAAGTATTCGATCTTTTATTAAATTAATGTCATATGATTGAACCTCAAATACTCATTGATCAATGTTTAGTAGTCTCAATTGTAATTTTGGATAATCATCTTTCTTCAGATATGAAAAATGGTTGAAGACTTTAATTTAAGGAAAAATCTCATTTTGTTTTGAAAACTAAATAGCAATCTATATTGGATAAGAGATCAGTTTCTTTTGTTCTTGGTTAGACACAATAATGTCAAATGCTAAGCAGCATGAAAGACAAATGCCTTATATCTTAACCATCAAAAGCCTAAATGAGGAAAAGATTTTCGATAGTTTAATATACTTTTTTTTTTCTTATAATGAAAATTTTAAGCTTTTATTATAAGAAAATATAATTTTTTTTCATTTATTCATTGACAATTATCTGACAATATAAAGCTACAATACATTTAAAATCATTATCAATTTCCTAAAAAAATTTTTGAATTGCAAATGTGATTTATTTGAACAAGACTAATTTACAATGTTTTGAATATCTATCATTACATGTTCATATTTTAAATGTTGAAGCAAGTTAAATAAATAATGCAACAATATGAAAAAATTTTGAGAACAACTTTCTTTTAAAAAAATATAGTGAAGACTCATTAAAAAATGTATAACAGAATAAACATTTGATGGAATGTAGTAATTTATTCAAGTAATTAGCTATCAACTACAAAGACAAGTTATCCCCAGCTCAGAGGGCATTATTGGATATTTAATATAATTTTTACATCTAGCTATTTACATCCCAATACAAACATGTGATATCTGACAGACAATCAGATGCTTGTTTTATATTTTAAATTACTGGTATACCTCGACTTACATCGTTCCTGATTATACGTCGTTTGTCAAAAAAGTATATGGAAAAATAAAAATCAAGTTTGAGTCATTTTATTCGGCTTTACGTCTGTCTGCCACAAATGTTGAAGTCGTAATATCACTAGAAAAACAATTAAAGCACATAAAGTTATATTAAAATATATACATTTACAAACGCATGTACTGTATTTACAGTACATGCATTCATAAATTTAGATTACTTTTTTTCTGTACTATATTAATTAAAAACTAAAATTTATTTGTTTGTAAGCTTAAAATAGATCCTTATTAACCATATATCATTAAAAATGCATTAATAAATAAAATACAGAACCGGAAATGGTAATTTATGGTTTAGCCTAGTGACAAATAGATTCAGAGACAAGCAAATTTGACTTATGTCACCTCTCCTGGAACCAATTACCGACGTAAGGCAAGATATACCTGTACTACATTCCATCATACATTCTATTCTGTTATACATTTATGAATAAATTCTTTAACTTGAGGATGATTACTAAAAGAAATTGAAAATGTTCATTTTCTCCATTGTTGTGTTTCAAGGAGCTGGATTTTTGGTTGTGTAAGTGTTTTGGATAAGAAATATATTGACAAAAATCAAATTCAATCAATCTTCATGGACTGTATGCACATTGAAACTTGCTTTCTGAATGTCCCTTTTTTTGAAGGTATCCATATAGTATCACTATATGGATACAGTGAATATTAATGTGTGAACTTGTTCTGTTGTTGAAGTTTGAATGGCTTCAAAGATATCACTAGCCTCCAAAAGTGATAAATTACTGTTAGTAAGTTTTTCTGTGTGGTAGAACATCAACCAGCTGAAATTTATTGCCTTATATTAACAGTTTATTGTAAATCTGATCAGTCCAGAATTATGAGAGAAACTGGAACAATGTAGCCAGTTTTGCAGTGACCATGACAGCAATATGGATTTACTGCAAAATGAGAGACCAATATCAATGATATCAGCCCAAATCATTAAAGTGGATGCAGGATAGATACATTTCAGTGATGCAATAGCCAAAGAGATATGTATCTCCATTGGAAATGTCTGCTTGATCATATAAGGTTTAGGTTACCACAGAATATGTTCTACATGGATCCCTAAGTGTGCCAACAACTAGCAGAAATCTCAAAAAATGTAGTTAGCTCTGATGGATTTCAAACACAATAGAAGAGAAGGCAACAGTCTTCCTATACAAATATTTTCAGGAATAGAAAACTATGTCACCTAAAATCTAGAGACCTAAAGCAATGAGAATATAGTAGTGCCATCATTCTGACAAAGTTATGACGACATTAATTTTTAATTAGGAATGACCTTTTCTTTTAAACTTAAAACCATGTAATGACAATCACTGCAAACTACTTGAATCAGTCATATGCTACAAATCAAGAACAAGCATCCCAATAAATTTCCATTGCTCCATGACAATGCCAGATCACATGTTGCTGAGATATCAAAGGTAAATTGGAATGATTCAAAAGGGAAATATATCTCCCATCTACCATACAGCTCTGACCTGTTGCCTTATAACTTTTGGATTTTCAGACTCATGACAAAAAATCACAGACACCATTTGAGAATAGTTCTAATGATGGAAAATGGCCAACCAAAAGAATTCTCCTAGAAAAGTATTTTGTTTAGTGACACTCTGGGATAACCATCACAATGCCTATGAAGACTTCCATGTTCTGTTCTTTGTATAGGTTAGATATATCTTTGAAGTTATAAAAACACACATTATTTATTATGCTAATTTCCATGTGGTGTCCAAATATGTTTTAAGATTGTTTTATTAAATTCTTATTAATATGCTTCATAAAACTTTGCAAAATTTTTTCTTTTTATCCAACTTATTTGGCATATCTAAGATAATTTAGATAAGAGCTATAAAAAAAATCTAGTCGTCTCCATTTTGACATAAAGGACTGCTGTTTATTGAAAATGTACAAAATATTGCAAATGATTTATTCTAGAGCAAGAGCTTTATTTCAGTCTGTGTCACAGTACGTATATTTAACTGTAAAAAATTTATGCTTGTCATAACATTGAAAATTAATTTTTTAAAAAAATGAATAAAATTTTAAATTATAAATTAAATTTACCAAAAACAGAAAAAACTGAAGTTAACATATACTGACATTAAATCACAATTTTAATATTTTTTATGAGATTTACTTTGTCAGAATGGCTTAAACTGAATGTGTACAGTACATTGATTTTGTAATATTTTAGATAGAAGAATTATAACAAAAATATTAAATTATTATTATTTTACCACCCCTACCCATGGAAATATCATTGTAATTACCACCAGCGGTTATTGTAAGTTTTTCTCCAAAATTTATAATTTTGGTGTAGATATACATCTATGTCGTGTTTTTGTTAAACATTTTACGTTCTTTGTTATTGTTTTAGCACTGAAGAGGGACTGGAAAATATTAGGCCAGCCCAAAATGCATTTGATGTAGTCTTTACAAAATAAATTTAATTTGCCAATAAAATTGCTGTGAGATTTGTCTACCAAGAATAATTTTGGATTACAGAGACTAAAATCGTCATATTAAATTATTATTGTATTTTATTATTTGTAAATAACAATAACAACTGTAAATATTAGAAGTAAAAAATAAACGAAACCGCATGATGCCAAGCAAATCTTCCAATGTACTGCTATAGGTATGCACACAATACCCATCCCTAATTTTAAAGTGTTCTTTATGAAAAATTTAAATTTTTGTAATATCCGATATTATAAAATACTGTAAAATGAACAGCTGAGTCATTATTTGTGTTAAAGGTTGAGACTTCTTTCAATATTATAGTAATAAAGTAACGAAAGAGTAATGTAGTCCTTTGCAGTACAAATAGTCATCCTTGCCAGGTGACGTGTGTCCACAACATGTTTTACAAAATTACCCATACACCAAACTGAAGCAAAATTGTACAGCAAGCTGTTACTTTATTTTTGACAGCTGAAGACATTAGACCTAATGAGATCTATCAGAGGATGTACACAATATGAAGAGTAACTGAAAAAACTAAAAAAGTGTTAAAAAGTCTACACAGTTCATTGTCTATATTCATCATATTCATCCTTTCTTAAACTTTTGAACTTACAAACTTTTTGCATGCATGACTCTCCATATTGTGCATACATCCTGCTACAAAGCTTACTAATTTGTAACTGTAACAGCTTTGGCTGTCAAAAATTGAATAACAGCATATTATTTGATTTTGGTGGAATTTGATATGGGTAATACCATTTTGTAAACTACGTAGTGAACACAAATGCCACCTGGCAGGAAGGACCAAAGATACAGTGCTGCATTACTGTATATTCTTTCATTATTATTAGACACAACCTTATGTGCTATGTTATTTTTTTAACAGTGCTAATAACCTTAGTTATTGAATCTACCTTGTATACATTTTAAACAAAAGTTGAAAATGTTATTGATAGTAACATTTCATTCATTTATAAATTTCAATAAAGTCCACAAAATTAAAAGTAATTACATTTTCCTCCAAACTAATATTCAGACAACTGCAAAAACTACAAATAAGTTTATTACATAAACTAAATATCACATTTAATGATAACACAATATTGTGATCATAGATAATATACAATATATAACACTAATACGCTAAGTTATACGTAAACTAATAATTATCTTTATAATAATTTAAAGACAGTTATTAGTTTATATGTAATTAGCAATCACTTGCTCATTACAAGTAAATTGCATTCTATTATATGTTAAAAATATCTTGGACAAATAGTTAATTGATAAATTCAAGAACAAATGTTTTCAGAATGTTTTTTTTTTTTTTATAATATTAGTTTGTCTATCAAGCAAATTTCTTTTTCTTTCTTTCTTTTCAAAATGATAAAAGCCATTGATTATAATACAAGAAAATTGCTTATACAAGTTTTTTTATACTTAAGTGATTTCTGAAAAGATTATTATTATACTGTAATATTATATCTGGATAAGGAGAAGAGCTCATAACACATGTTAAACAGCAAGGAGTACACTGAGCATAAATTGTTTAATCAATGCCAAATTAATTTTGTCATAAAAGAAACCATCCTTACTCATAAATAATACATTAGAATTTTTTACATCTTACATGATCTACTTTATGATTATTCATTCATGTAACTTACTACATTAAAGATCTGTGCTGTGAACTATAAGTAAAAATTATGTAAGAAGGAATTATAACTGTGTATGAATAATTGATGGAAATATTGATGGAGGAAAAAAACTCATTTCAGCAATTATAAATGAATTTTTGAACCAAATTTAAAACATTCTGATTAGATACATATCGTTTAAAGAACAGTATAGATTTCATTAAAAAATTTTCACCTGTTTTTCGAACTTCTTCAACAGCTGCTAACATTTCCTGACATATATCTGGATTTTCATGAGCTATTTCCTCTCCTTTTAAAATAAAATTTTCTGTTGCCTTTTCAACAGCTGCAACCAATATGTGAGCTCTTTTGGATCTTCCTTTCTTCTTTTTTGATGGTCCTTTTGTATTGACGAGTGTAGTTACCTTGAGAATTTTTAAATTTTAGTGTTTAATACTGTTTTCTAAATATATTTTACATAGAAAATAAATTTTAAAAAATATTCCTAACACATACTTGTATCACTAAAGGTTCAAGTGTTTTTTCAACTGATCTAGTTCTGATTTCAAGATTTTTTGGATCCCATTTAAGGGCAACTGATGGCAGAGCTGTATCTGTACTTGTCATCTTTATATATTCACTAACATATAAATTATTTCTAGCAACCAACCTTTAAACCTGTAATAAAAAAATAGATACTGGTAACTACAATGAATACAAAACAAAAATTTTAATTTATCATAATTACTACATTATATAAATAATACAATTTAGCAAAAATTAAAAATATTTTTAAATATTTTCTTTGATGAATATTACATAGAGTAACTCAAATTCTAAATCAAATAAAATTATCATCATTCTTTATAGTTTACTTCTGTAGCAATTAAAAATTACAATTGTTTTAATAATTACAGAATGTAAATAGAATATATATTAATTTCTGTGTGTAACATCTTTGCAATTCAAACAATAATTTTGGTAGATGATCAAACAGCAATCGTCTACCAAAATTATTGTTTGGATTGCAAAGACACTACACACAGAATTTGAAGATACAGCAACCATACCTTCTACATTATATATTTATTTATTTTCTAGTACATAAATTAACACTGTAGTTAATATGATTCAAATTAAATCTCTAAAATGAAGATATTATAAATTCACTCTCTCTCTAAAATTAATGTATAAACTGTACTGCACAGTTAATTAAAATCTTACTTTTAAATAATTCTTTCAGTTATTATATTTTAAAAAAATGTTTGAAAATATTCATCTTAATCTAAACACTTGTTTTTCTAAAGAAATTACACAGTTTCATAAACATTTATGTGCATAAAATATTAAAATAAATAAAAAAATAACCAAAATAAAGATTAAAGCAAGTATTTCCATTCTTTATACCAAAATTCTTCAAGCTTACAAATTCTAAAAGATTGTTATAGAATTGAACAAATACAAACATTTGTTTTTAATCTTTATTTTGTTTTAACATTGTATGCACATGAATTTGAGTTTAATTTAACTGCTATAACAATGGCTGTATTTTAGATGTTTGAAAATTATTTTTCAATAGTTTAAGTCAGCAGTTCGCAAAGTGTGCGCTGTGGCTTCCTCACAGGGACGCCACAAAATGTTATAAATTTTTATAACATATAATGTTAGAATTTGACATAGGGTGCCTTGGGAAAATCTGCATTTAGCAAAGGTGCCGAGAATCAAAAAAGTTTGAGAACCAATGGTTTAAGATGTATCATTCTTGGAAGATTTCAAAACAAATATTTAATTCAAAGAAACTGAATAATTATAATAAAGATACACATTATTGAAAATTATGAACTAACTATTCATAAGTTTAAATTTATAAATCATTTACTTATTATTTATTTATTCATTCTCTTTAATGCTTTTGTAACAAGACTTATTCCATTATCTAAAATATTTTAATTCTTAAACATGGTCTCATCTTTTCAAAATGATGATTTAAAATTACAAACATTTTAAAGATTATTACGTTTAAACTTTGATCTAAAAAATAAACCCAATTATTAATTTAGGCATAATAAATTTATTAATTAAATAATTTTCTTCTTTAGCTGACAAAATATATTTATCATAAACAGGATTTTATCACATTTTTTAAAAGACCAATAAACTGAATATTGAACTAGAATGGCAAGGTAAATGTTTCCAACCATAAAGAATTCATATAAATAAAGTTAATCATACTATTAATGAAAATGTTCATATGTCAATTGAATTTAGTTTTTTACTGCATCTACAATATGTAGAAAATTTTAAATATATTAAAAACTTTACAAACTGAAAACAGTTATCTAAATGATGACCACCTCCACACAAACTAAATACACTCCCACCTTTCTTTACAAGCTTTGATGAACTCATATATAAGCATTTGCTTTGTCAGATTGGTACAATTATAAATTCACAATTTGTAAAATATTATAATCCAGAAAATCTTGTAAAAGTTTAAATATGTTTGGAACCAAATATATTAAAATCTTAAGTTACTTTTTAATTAAATAGTTAATATTCTTAGATTCCAACCTTACACAATAACTATCACAAATTAATGTATGAAAAAATCTAATATTTGACATTTATCTATATAATATATATCAATTAACCTGATATTTTTAAATTTAAAAATAATATTGCAATTCATGACAACTACAGTATTCTCCCACACAACAATCTCTATTAATAATGAACAGACAGATATATATTAATTTACAAAGAGGATAATATCAATTAACTTCATTAAAGCAAATTAAAAACATTAATAAATTGAAAAAATTAATCATTTTTTATTTATTTTCAATTAAGAATCAATTTTAATATTTCTAAACTGCATCTAATAAAAACTTTATATATTAATATCTATATTTAATTACATTTTCTAAACCAGCTCTAAAATAATCCTCATTTATATTAATATATCATAAATAATAGTTATAAGTTGTATAACAACATTCTATATTTTGAGAGTAAAAACAAAAATTTTATTAGACATTTAAATCAAATTAGTGCATAAAATATGTCAATAAGACCAAACCAAAATCTGTCCCGAATTCCACAAAAAAAAAGAAAAGAAAAAAAATACAAGTAAAAAACAGGTAGTTTAAATTAATGAATATCTTATCCAGTTAAAATATTCCATCACGACAATTTAAGTACCTCATTCAAATCGTTTGTTCCACTCCAGCACATTTCCTGTAAACAGACATCACAGCAGACTTTCTTAGAGATTCATAATGATATACACTCTCAAGCACACACAAACACGCTACCATATCGTGCAATGCCTTGTGACTAGACAATGGAAGAGGAAATACAGATGACTCATACAATCGACTACAACGTCAGAAACGTTAATAGCTTGGTTGATTTGGTCAAAGAGCGAAACGTTATTTTATTTTGATAGACTATTTCCTGATAAATCTTACACAAAATCTAAGGTGTGCGACATATTAACGATTTACGCAGAAAAAATTCTTGTATTATTTAGTAATTTAATTTTAAAATCAAAATTTAAATGTTTTTTAAAACGATATTCTTATATCTAAAATATAACACACAGTTTTTAAGAAAGTGATCAATAAGTAGCATAAAAATACAAGAATCCGTTTACGAATCCAAATCGAAACATTCATTGATTGTTTGTTATATAAGCGTTACAATTACGAAGAAACACGATAAAAAAAATTTATTTTGCCAACGTGTAAAAAACTGATTGATTGTCGATGACGTTACTGATGAAAATTATCAAATAACAGGTAGAAAATGAATAAGCTCCAAGCACAGCAGCAACCTGAGAAGTCGATTTTTATTATGCGAGCCAAAACAAATGTAAAACAAAACAAAAAGTCGTTGCATCGTAACAGTCCCGATTTTTAAGTAATAACAAACCTGTACTAAATTTTACGAACTAATGTTACATTATTAATCACACGAATGCTTCCATAATTTAATGTAGTTTAAAAATAATAACACATGCTTATGTACTGTACGTTATATTCTGCTAACATTTTGTTTTATTCGACGTTAACGAATGCTAAATTTAAGTACAAAATTTGCACGGAATATGTGAAATATTACCTTCTATTTACATTCTAACTTCCGTTTCTGATAAACCAGAGTAACGAATTTTCTACATTATAAACCGTTCGTAGTAATCAGATACTATTAAGCTATACCAACGAATCGAAACGTGTTTCTAGTTAAAGCGAGAAAAAACTCAGAAGTATTTTAGATTTTTACTTATCATTTATATCTTAGAATAATCTTTGATATTTACACAGCTTACATTAATCTGTTAATTAAATTAAGGCAGTAATTAACTAATCGATAATTTTAACATATTACTGTAATTAATTTATTCCTATTTACGGATTCATAAGAAATGAAACGTATTCAAAAGCAGTATATTGCATTTATATATATATATATATGTTTGATGGTTCAGTTTTAAATAAACTCTTGAATATCAGAATTTAACTTGTGATCAATTTGTAATCTAGAGCATATTTCGTTCTAGAAAAAAAAATTTAACACAATTTTTCATCGCTTGTAGCTTTTAAATCGTATGAAAGAGGGAGAGGACAAAAACACTAATCAGATAACGTATGGTCGATGTAGGCGGGTTCTCCAAGCCACAGGCGAGTCACATGAATCAATACATCCAATAGTAGCACATACTGCATTTATTTTTTCATATTTAAGTTTAAAATTAGAAAGTTTTGAAGTACTTTTTGAATAAGAAAAATGCAATATTAAACTGTATAATATGCAAGAAATGATTCACAATTTTATTCCAAAATAATGAGTTTAAATTCGCATCGTTATTAAACTTAAATAATTAATAAGAATTTGATTATCGAAAACGTTAAACATATTAAATAAATGTTAAGCATGCGAGATTTTTAAAATTTGTAAGTAAAATAAACCGAGGGAAACTTGCAGATACTTATACAACGTGACAAAAGTGAGAAATGGAGAAACGATGTACTATTTCCCCGATGTAATGGAGTTGAACTACTTAAGATGAAACGTTATCCTCTTGCTGATACTCTCAAAACATTTCTTATCACTTTCGCATGATTCCATCATCGAATAATGTTTGGTTTCGAATATTAAATATTCGAAGTGAACTTTATAAAATATGATTTCTAGGTGTGATCATAAAGACATATTTCAGAGAAGCCATATAAAACACCCTGTCATTTTTTCTTCCCCTCTCTCGAAATTCCACGAATAATGATGGATTTAAATGGAAACATCTCACTTATTCTTCTTATTGTGGATTTCCAAATTTAAGAATTATTCCATTACACGATTTATATAAGAAATTCATATCAACTTCTCACATCGATTTATTTACGGAATGAATGTCGGCATACTTGCCAGAAAAATGTACCTGGTTCGATATAAAATACCACACTCAGCGATAAATTCTACTCGTTTATCACAATCTTTACGATAATATATAGTTGAAATATGACGAGTTAACAAACTTTAATTTTTATATAAGAAAACCTTTTATGAAATTAATCCACGTTTAAGTATTAAAATTGGTTTTATATAATAGTAACTAAAGTAATTGGTTTTTGTTTTGTAATATTGATATCAATAGTTGCAAAAATAATCACTGGACAACAGAACACAAATTTAATCTATATTCATACAAAGTTTACAGACAATTTTCGTTGTTCAGTTCTCTGTATAATGAAGACAAAATTTCTATTATTCTTATCAGAAGAATGTACTTTTTATTTTTTAATTAAATATACAAATAACGTAGGCTGGGGATTGTTTTCTAGGCTGATTAAATAAAATTTTCTTCGAAATAAAAAAAAGGACATTCTTTTTATTTGCTTTCGTGAATTTCAATGCAAATTTTATATCAAGTCAATTCAGTACAGTATTAAATATATCCTAAATAGTATAAAATCAAATAATACCTATCATTAAAAACTAGGACGAAGCTTAAATGTTAAAACTTTGATCTATTAATTAACATAGTTACGAGACAAAAAAATAAATTATAAAAATTAATGCAATATATAAGCACATCCTTTATACATAAAAAATTATTAATCAATATCTCAAAATATATTTTAATTAATTAATTAAGTGCATAATTGCAATTATGCACTTTATATTATATTAACAGTTAAAATTACTTAGTAGAAACGACGATCTAATGACATAGTAATGAATCCAAAATTCAGACTACATCTCTTTTCTGTAATTGGCCCTATCAATTAAAAAAAACTAGATGCAACGTAAGTATTTATATGGGCTTGTATAAATTGTAGGATTGTAGAATTAATTGGATAAGGTAACGTAATCTATCAAGGGGGAGCGCCTCCCTAGAAGACTTTATATGGGAAATTGGTCCCTATTTAGGTGTTAGATGCACGAAGAAAATCTGGTGAACTACAAGTGAACATTCCTGTGATGAGGCGCGTACCCGCGTGCAACTACCAGTGATCCGTGGTTTTTATCCACTTTGCCACTGGTAAGCGGCTATATAAAATACATACTAATTACAAGTTAAAAAATTTACTAAATTAATAATTTCGATAGTTTTAAAACAGAAAGGCAATGTTTCGCTTATTTAGATTTATTCAATAGTACTGTACGTATAGAAGCTTTTTTTTTTAGAAATCTGTATTGCATCGTTAAATATAATATTCAATGATGGGAAAACTTATCTTAAAAACATTTTTTGAAGAAAGCATAAATATTAAATTCTTTTCTCTCAAAATGACAAACAATTTATATTCAAATAACTATAAAAATGAATAAACAACAGTTATTAAAAACAAAACTTTACCGAACTCTATGTGCAAACTTGCGTGCTGAACTACATTCATATACAAGGTATATACATTCATTTAAGGAGTTGAATAACGTAAATATTTAATAAAATTATTCGTTTTGTATAATTTATTTTCCATCAAACATTAATTAAGGTTCGTTTAACTAAAGTTATATATAGTTTAAAAACGGAGTTTAATGTGCAGTTTTCTATAATGTAAAGACATTGTACACATTAAGCTCTTTGTACTTTGTAAATGGGTAATAAACAATGTCAAGAAATTAAATAATTAGATGCATTTTTTTATTCATTACATCTATGAAAAATTAAAACTGTTGATATTAATAAAGAAATATTATAAATATTTTCATTATTTTTTATATAGAATAGACTGAGATACATCGGATACACGAGTAAAAACGCTATAAAACTTACATTAACAAGCTCATTTTTTTCTCCCTGAAATGAAATGTGGTTCATACCAATAAGTTACGTGACGATATTCAATTTTCAGCAACATACGTAAATCTCGAATGAATATATTCTGAAAATATGAGGAATATAGCTATGCTTTTATGGAAATTAGCTTTTAGACTGCTTAATCTGTAGATTATATTACATTAATGTGATGCTTTTGTATTATTAACACATGTATTTCTCCTATACGGACAGCTAAGCGATGTTTCTGCGTATTTGGTTTCATTCAAACAATTTATTTTGTATGTTCACTGTCACTAGTTAAACATTCAATAATTCACTTCGTGTAAAGTGTATTTATCATGATAATCAGTGAAAATGTTTTTAAATATGTAATAATAAATTAGCGCCTTTCAATAGAATTCTTACTTATTTCACTGTTTTCAAGAACTTGCTTCGATATCAAAAATAAACCAACCACACATCCAATCTTCTTGTTAGTTAAATGATTATATTTAATATTAAATTGCTAGAAAAGCAGAATATTCTTTCATATGCCAAATACAATTTCAAAGTATTAAGACACCAACCCAACCNTCAATAATTCACTTCGTGTAAAGTGTATTTATCATGATAATCAGTGAAAATGTTTTTAAATATGTAATAATAAATTAGCGCCTTTCAATAGAATTCTTACTTATTTCACTGTTTTCAAGAACTTGCTTCGATATCAAAAATAAATGAACCACACAGCTTTCCAATCTTCTTGTTAAATGATTATATTTAATATTAAATTGCTAGAAAAGCAGAATATTCTTTCATATGCCAAATACAATTTCAAAGTATTAAGACACCAACCCAACCGATCTGACGAAATCTCATGTATTTATTCGTAGAACATTCGAACAGAATGTTTTGTGTGTTTAAAACTAAAAGTTTCACACACGCGTCCTGCAGTCGATTCTGCGTCACGCTAAGACACGAAAATTATGTGAAAACGCAGATCAATTTCGCTTCTGTTATCGTATTATTGACACTTTTCGTTGCAACTTGATGCCAAACGGCGTTATGATCAATATTACACGTTGCGCTGCTTGACGCCACGTCACGCCACTTTACACACTTTATGAATCATCTCTAAAGGACTGCCACATCTAAAAAAAAATACTTTGTCTGACACTCGATATTATTGAATGTCGGATAAATTAGATTTTCGACAGATTCTGCACATAGCAATTTTTATAGATTGCCAAAAGTAGAGTGAATTTTAATACAGGGATCTGAATACAGTGACTCAAAAAAGTGTTTAAATCGGTTAAAAATTTTTAAATGTCCCAGAACACCTTGATATTATTCGTTACTTCCATCTTTTTGTGCTTAATATGTTGTTTATTAATATATAAACATTTTTAAAAAATGAGCATTATATATAAACATGATAAAACATAAAACAAATCCGCTTACAAAATGCAAGCCAAAAAAGTCTGCATAGAAGTAGATTCGTTTTCAAATTCGCGCCATAAAATAACTCTAAAAGTTCAAATTTATCTATTACTAACCATTATACATTATAATAATTAGGCCCGTTTTGTGATTTTTTTTGTTATTGCTAATTTACAATATCACTTAAAGAAAATATTGATACTCTCTAAAATCTGGATGTGAATTGTCACTAAATATGTGTGAATTAATAATTAAACCTCGTAATGAAGGAAAAACACTTTACGAGAAAGAAACATTATTGAAAAAGTATATTCCAGCATTCAAAGGGTAATTAATAACTTTAAAGCAACAGGCAATGCACTCTCAAAGTCTAGATCAGGATCATAAAATATTAACACCTTGAGAAAAACGAAAAATTATAGAGAGCAAAAATAAATTCAAAAGTAAATAGCTACAGAAATGGCTACATCTGAAAATAAAAAGGTTAGTACAGAAAAAAATACTCAATGTTTTAATTAAGAAGGGCTAATTATCATGGACACACTGACAGACTGAAACCATTGATTTTTAAAAATCAATGATTAGAAGCTTATACATATCAATACATAGAAGCTTCAGAATTTGCGTGAATATGTAGCGAATTTGGAAGACATTTGGAAATGCGTGTTATCTAATAATCAAAGTATATCTAATATATTTGGCTCTGATGGAAGAGAATATGTGTGGCAGTAGCCCAACACAGAATTTCAAGTGAAGAATACAAATGTCAGTGTTAAATATGGGGGTGGTAATGTGATGATGTGGGGATTTATGACAGCATATAGAGTTGGAACATTAAAATTCATCAACAGCTAATGAACAGATATGATTATTTAAATATTTTAATGGAAAATTTAATAGTAGTGTGCAGAAATTGGGATTAGAGAATAACTTCATATTCCAATAGGACAATGATTGCAAGCATTCTTCACATTGTGCAAGAATGGTTACTGTGTAATGTTCAAAGACAATGGCTACACCTCCATAATCACTCCTTAGATCATTGGTGGGATTTATTAGAATAACTAATACACAACCATATTATTACATCTAAAAATACACTAAAGGCTACCTTACAAGGAAAATGGTATAAAATAGGAGAAGACACTTCAAAACTAGTTTCATCAGGGAGAAAACATTTAGAAGTTATTAGACAAAGAATTTGCTACAGAATACTAGAATTTTGTTAAGTTTATTCTAATTGAGATTATTTTCCACTATTTTATGAAAGCAAGGCTATGTTTAGTCGTTGGTCACTGCAACTACATCCAATCAATTCAGTGAGAGGGAGTTCACTTGCTACATTTTTGTTGCTCTGCAATAATCACAGGAAGTTGCAATATATTTTTGATAGTTATTGTGACAAAATAATAATGATTATGTCATTACTATCATCACAGAATTATTACAAAATAATAATTGAAATCAAAGTGAGAAAAATTCCTTTTAGTCTGAAGATACTTGTACTTTACTGCCTTCAAAAATTTAATTTCTGTAAATTAGGAAAACAGATTCAATCAATTGCATCTACACTACTGAAGAGATTCTTATATATTGAGATAAATGATTTTAAATGTAATATCTTTTAAATAATATTATTTAATAAGATTCCAGACATGTTCATAATCTTCAGTAGTATCATTGTATTAGTAGTGTGGGACAATAATTTGTTTTTTAATCAATTTTTATCATTTCAAACTTATAATTTAACTAAAACTGTTGCAAAGTTCACTGGAATAATAAGGAAAATTCAGAACTTCTTAAATATTAATACTGCAAAACAACTTGCATTGAACCAAAAATTCAATATAGTACTGTTATCTGGAAAATTGCGACCGATTATATTGTAAACTGCCTATAAATACAGCAAAATGGACTTATAAGAGCCATATACAAACTGAATTGTTACATACCAACCTCTACTTATTATCATCGAGAAAAAATAGATAATATAGACTTCGTATGCAAAATAAACCACACGTTTTTACTTTCAAACTTATAAAGCTTAAAACGAACAACTATCATTTTCTAGACATAATGGAAAATTACTGCAGGAAAAAACAACTACAAGAAAACTTTAACTACTTAAAAGCATCTACAAAACTCTAAATAGGACAATTGGCTCCAGTTTTCCAGATGATAAAATATTGGAAAAAAAAAAAAAAAATACAAGAAATAACCAATCAAAGTAGTTTAAAACAACAATAAGAAAAAACTCCCTCAGCCAAATTCTTTTCTTATAAGGCAGGGATATATAAGTATAATATATAAGTATGGCTCTTATATATTCTTATATAAGAGCCATACTTATTATATGTCAATAATAAGGCCAAGAAACTGTTTATCCATGCCCATTTTTTCTAATGGAAATCATAAAACTTTATGATTAACAAACAATAAAAACACATTTTCATGTCTTATAAAACATTAAATGTAAGAATATAATAAATTCACATACTAATTAGATCAATTAAACAAAGTAGTTCAAAAAATGAGGAATTAATGATGATCCAATTTACTAAAAATGGCTTTAACAAAATTTATATACTTAAATACCATTACAGTATTGCATTTAGACATCTGTAGAATCACTGCCAAGAAGAAACCTAGATTCAAAATATTTCATTCTAATTTTTTGACTTCTTCACATTTTAGAGTGTGATGAAAAAGTGTATTTTTTTTAAAAAGATAAATTATCAGAATAAACTGTAAGTTTTTGATATTTATAACAAAGGTTTATTTTATTTGAACTGATTTGTAACAAAATTGAGATTGTCTGAAGAAAAGATTGTACTGATGGAAATACTGGACTCTATCTAAATTAAGACGTTGAAAAATTGTCAAAATTGAGTTTTAGAGAATGAAAAGTGAAAAGTGGCCAACAAACTAAAATAGTCTATATCAGGTAATATCAAAGTTGGATCAAAACCTGCCAAGATAATGATCAAAGTAAGAACTTTAAATCAATCTGTTTTTATTATGGTGAGCAAGATTTCTTCATTACTAACTGTAATGAAATGTATTAAAAAGAATCAAGAGAGTGAAGAATATTCATTACAAAACTTTCTTTACAAAACAAGTGTTCCTCTTTCAATTCAGATAGCATAATAATCAGTAACTGAATGGTTCGGCTTAAAGATCTAATAAATTTCAGTTTATTTAAACTGAGTTGTATTTAAGGCCATAGATAAGCAAACAAAAATCCGATAGATATGAATTACATTCTAAAAGGATAAGTAAGATTATGCTGAAGAGAGGGAAGATTGAATTGGAAGTTTCTCTACCTCTAGCGAATGCAAATTGTTGAAATGTGTGAAATGTGGCAAGTTTTTTCTTGCATCCTTTAAATTAATTTATTTTTAAGCAAGCATCAGAAAACTTTTCAAAAATTTGTTAAGAATGTTATTGGTTTCTAATTTGAGGGTCTATATGGTCACCTTGTGTATCATACTATATATAACAAAGTTCCAATTGCTTGAAATTAATTCAGAAAAGAAAATCCCATTATACTGGTCTAACAGAATTTGTTTTGATTTAGCAAGTACTATTTTAGTAATTCATCACAATCTGGAGAGGAACTGTTACAGATTTAAAGAAAAGCAGTGTCAAAGAGGTCTATCAAGTAGTGACAAGCTAAGTCAAGTTTTCACTTGTTGGAACACATTTTCTGGGAAGGGTCAGTCCTGGACAAGTTGAGACAGGTATGTCAACCAAGGCAAACCTGACAGAAAGCTCAGCTCCAGATTGGTTGGCCAATGGATCTAAAAATTAGATATAAGGTAATGCAACCATTGGTATGAGGAGAAAAAAGTCTAGCCTAAGGCTGTGTACTATATTGTAAAATAGTCATCAAATACATGGACTTAAATTGAGTTCAATGAATCATAGCGTGTCCTTTTTGACAGACTGGAAATTGGAAGATACGATTTGAACTTTACTAGCAATGTTGAGTTCATTTAAAGTGGAAGCATTATCTAGATAATTATTTTTATACATGAGTTTGAATCTGGAAAAACATTAATATTTGGTTGAAACAAATTGGCCAGAAAAACATTCCAATGAGTAATATGAATAGGAGTTGACCACAAAACATTAGGAGATTTTTCTAAATGTACAACAGCATATTACATTTATAAATATATCTTATATACCCTATGTCTGTGCCAAAATTCACATTCAAATTCTCAAGCATTCATTTTTCAAAACTAACAAAAATCTGATATACAGAACATAAGTTCCAAAATTAAAATGGCAATCAGATAACTGATTCCACCAATTACCTCTTCACATTAATAATCAAAGACTGCTGAGCCTATTGTTGATGCTCATCATAACTTTGTCATTCATATGGATCAGCCTTAAATGTTATCATTCACAGATTAATCATAAAGATCAAAAATTTTTACAAGCTGAAGATCTCATCTTTAGGAATAACTTTTACAGAAAACTTTAACTCAAATATTTCAGCAATAATAAGAATTAAAAATATAACAACAACTGCCTTGGAAATTCTATAATCCCAAATTATCAGCTTTATTTTCTTCCACATTAATATTTGAAACTTTTTTCCTTCAAGTAATCTTTCTAATCTCAATATTCTATAACATACTAAAACTTGATTATATTTGTTAAGCTAATATTTAATTAAATATTAAACTGTACACTTAAGGTAATTAATTCTTTTCACTGAAAATGAATTTAATAATTAAGTTAGTAGAGGAATTGTGTTATTCAGAATAGGTAGGTTTGCTTTTCCTTTCTTTTAATTTTTCATTTATTAGGTAATGTATAAAAGAGCAAATAATTACTCCTAAAAAATAAATTAAAAGCAAAATAAAACACAATTTACAAAATTAACATTCAGCTTAAGAGAACTATCAATCATTCATTGTGAAGATAAATAGTATGACATATTTCTGTAATCTTATGATAAGAATTTCAGAATAGAAAATATTAAAAATTATTAAAATCGACTGAGGAAAAAATTTTATTCCATTACAATTTTTCATATACTACATACCATATTTAACAATCTTCATAAATTATAATTATATCAAAAAATTTACTATATACTTTCTTAGTAGTATTTATATTCCTATTAAACTATTTATAAAACTTTCATTAAAATTTATAAATCATATATTGTAGAATTTTAATAAAAAGAAAACAAAAGATGACAATTCTATTCAAAAATTTATGAAATACAAAGTAGATAAAAGTACTGTACAGTAGATCCCCTATAAGACGGTAGATACGTTCCGTTCTTTATGAATCAATTTTGTAGGAATCATAGTTTACGGACTACGGCTGTTTGAAAGGTTTTCTTTCATAAAATTAATCGATTCTAGACTAATTCGACTCAACATTTCCAAAATACGTATATTTTTTTGAAAATAATCCGTATAAACTACGTTATAAACAAAAAATTGTAGGATT